>NW_026696884.1:0-39816 GCF_030435755.1 Ochotona princeps | reverse complement strand
TATCCCACACAAACGAATGCTCCACATGCGAGTTTCACGTGCCACCAACTCCACATTCACAGGCAACTTCAGCGCCACAGCCATTTTCAGATAGCCCTCAATTCAAAGGCACTAGACGCAAATATTGGTGTGAGAGCTAATTCAATCAACGAAACACTGCATGTTGGTGAAGGGCATATTGAAGAAGGATCAGCCGAGTGGTTCTTGTGGGAGAACAACTCCATTTGGCTCACTAACTTCACACACCATCAGGCTTCCAAGCAGCTCTCAAGGAAACTCAGTTTTCACACTCTATGCTTAGTGCCCTTTGAGTCCATTATCAAGGAATGAACCAGGTAGAGCATCCCACACAAACGAATGCTCCACATGTGGGTTTCACATGCCACCAACTCCACATTCTCAGGCAACTTCAGCGCCACAGCCGTTTTCAGATAGCTCTCAATGCAAAGGCTCTAGACCCAAATATTGGTGTGAGAGCTAATTCAATCAAGGAAACACTGCATGTTGGTGAAGGGCATATTGAAGAAGGAACAGCCGAGTGGTTCTTGTGGGAGAACAACTCCATTTGGCTCACTAACTTCACACACCATCAGGCTTCCAAGCAGCTCTCAAGGAAACTCAGTTTTCACACTCTATGCTTAGTGCCCTTTGAGTGCATTATCTAGGAATGAACCTGGTAGAGCATCCCACACAAACGAATGCTCCACATGCGGGTTTCACATGCCACCAACTCCACATTCACAGGCAACTTCAGCGCCACAGCAATTTTCAGATAGCCCTCAATGCAAAGGCCCTACACGCAAATATTTGTGTGAGAGCTAATTCAATCAAGGAAACACTGCATGTTGGTGAAGGGCATATTGAAGAAGGATCAGGCGAGTGGTTCTTGTGGGAGAACAACTCCATTTGGCACACTAACTTCACACACCATCAGGCTTCAAAGCAGCTCTCAAGGAAACTGTTTACACACTCTATGTTTAGTGGCCTTTGAGTGAATTATCTAGGAACAAACTTGGTACAGCATCCCACACAAACGAATGCTCCACATGCGGGTTTTACGTGCCACCAACTCCACATTCACAGGCAACTTCAGTGCCACAGCCATTTTCAGATAGCCCTCAATGCCAAGGCTCTAGACTCAAATGTTGGTGTTAGAGCTAATTCAATCAAGGAAACAATGTATGTTGGTGAAGGGCATATTGAAGAAGGATCAGCCGAGTGGTTCTTGTGGGAGAACAACTCCATTTGGCTCACTAACTTCACACACCATCAGGCTTCCAAGCAGCTCTCAAGGAAACTCTGTTTTCAAAATCTATGTTTAGTGCCCTTTGAGTGAATTATCTAGCAACAAACTTGGTAGAGCATCCCACACAAACGAATGCTCCACATGCGGGTTTCACGTACCACCAACTCCACATTCACAGGCAACTTCAGCGCCACAGCCGTTTTCAGATAGCCCTCAATGCAAAGGCTCTAGACGCAAATATTGGTGTGAGAGCTAATTCAATCAAGGAAACACTGCATGTTGGTGAAGGGCATATTGAAGAAGGATCAGCCGAGTGGTTCTTGTGGGAGAACAACTCCATTTGGCTCACTAACTTCACACAGCATCAGGCTTCCATGCAGCTCTCAAGGAAACTCAGTTTTCACACTCTATGCTTAGTGCCCTTTGAGTGCATTAGCTAGGATTGAACCTGGTAGAGCATCCCACACAAACGAATGCTCCACATGCGGTTTTCACATGCCACCAACTCCACATTCTCAGCCAACTTCAGCGCCACAGCCGTTTTCAGATAGCCCTCAAAGCAAAGGCTCTAGACGCAAATATTGGTGTGTGAGCTAATTCAATCAAGGAAACACTGCATGTTGGTGAAGGGCATATTGAAGAAGGATCAGCCGAGTGGTTCTTGTGGGAGAACAACTCCATTTGGCTCACTAACTTCACACACCATCAGGCTTCCAAGCAGCTCTCAAGGAAACTCAATTTTCACACTCTATGCTTAGTGCCCTTTGAGTGCATTATATAGAATTGCACCTGGTAGAGCATCCCACACAAACGAATGCTCCACATGCGGGTTTCACATGCCACCAACTCCACATTCTCAGGCAACTTCAGCGCCACAGCCGTTTTCAGATAGCCCTCAATGCAAAGGCTCTAGACGCAAATATTGGTGTGAGAGCTAATTCAATCAAGGAAACACTGCATGTTGGTGAAGTGCATATTGAAGAAGGATCAGCCGAGTGGTTCTTGTGGGAGAACAACTCCATTTGGCTCACTAACTTCACACACCATCAGGCTTCCAAGCAGCTCTCAAGGAAACTTTAGTTTTCACACTCTATGCTTAGTGCCCTTTGAGTCCATTATCAAGGAATGAACCAGGTAGAGCATCCCACACAAACGAATGCTCCACATGTGGGTTTCACATGACACCAACTCCACATTCTCAGGCAACTTCAGCGCCACAACCGTTTTCAGATAGCTCTCAATGCAAAGGCTCTAGACCCAATTATTGGTGTGAGAGATAATTCAATCAAGGAAACACTGCATGTTGGTGAAGGGCATATTGAAGAAGGAACAGCCGAGTGGTTCTTGTGGGAGAACAACTCCATTTGGCTCACTAACTTCACACACCATCAGGCTTCCAAGCAGCTCTCAAGGAAACTCATTTTCACACTCTATGCTTAGTGCCCTTTGAGTCCATTATCAAGGAATGAACCAGGTAGAGCATCCCACACAAACGAATGCTCCACATGTGGGTTTCACATGCCACCAACTCCACATTTTCAGGCAACTTCAGCGCCACAGCCGTTTTCAGATAGCTCTCAATGCAAAGGCTTTAGACCCAAATATTTGTGTGAGAGATAATTCAATCAAGGAAACACTGCATGTTGGTGAAGGGCATATTGAAGAAGGATCAGCCGAGTGGTTCTTGTGGGAGAACAACTCCATTTGGCTCACTAACTTCACACACCATCAGGCTTCCAAGCAGCTCTCAAGGAAACTCAGTTTTCACACTCTATGCTTAGTGCCCTTTGAGTCCATTATCAAGGAATGAACCAGGTAGAGCATCCCACACAAACGAATGCTCCACATGTGGGTTTCACATGCCACCAACTCCACATTCTCAGGCAACTTCAGCGCCACAGCCGTTTTCAGATAGCTCTCAATGCAAAGGCTCTAGACCCAAATACTGGTGTGAGAGATAATTCAATCAAGGAAACACTGCATGTTGGTGAAGGGCATATTGAAGAAGGATCAGCCGAGTGGTTCTTGTGGGAGAACAACTCCATTTGGCTCACTAACTTCACACACCATCAGGCTTCCAAGCATCTCTCAAGGAAACTGTTTTCACACTCTATGCTTAGTGCCCTTTGTGTGAATTTTCTAGGAACAAACTTGGTAGAGTATCCCACACAAACGAATGCTCCACATGCGCGTTTCACGTGCCACCAACTCCACATTCACAGGCAACTTCAGCGCCACAGCCATTTTCAGATAGCCCTCAATGCAAAGGCTCTAGACGCAAATATTGGTGTGAGAGCTAATTCAATCAAGGAAACACTGCATGTTGGTGAAGGGCATATTGAAGAAGGATCAGCCGAGTGGTTTTTGTGGGAGAACAACTCCATTTGGATCACTAACTTCACACACCATCAGGCTTCCAAGCAGCTCTCAAGGAAACTCAGTTTTCACACTCTATGCTTAGTGCCATTTGAGTGCCTAGGACTGAAATAAATCTTGGAGAGCATCACACACAAACGAATGCTCCACATGCGGGTTTCACATGCCACCAACTCCACATTCACAGGCAACTTCAGCGCCACAGCCATTTTCAGATAGCACTCAATGCAAAGGCTCTAGACGCAAATATTGGTGTGAGAGCAAATTCAATCAAGGAAACACTGCATGTTGGTGAAGGGCATATTGAAGAAGGATCAGCCGAGTGGTTCTTGTGGGAGAAGAACTCCATTTGGCTCACTAACTTCACACAGCATCAGGCTTCCAAGCAGCTCTCAAGGAAACTCAGTTTTCACACTCTATGCTTAGTGCCCTTTGAGTGCCTAGGACTGAAAAGAAGCTTGTTGAGCATCCCACACAAACGAATGTTCCACATGAAGATTTCTCATGCCACCAACTCCACATTCACAGGCAACTTCAGCGCCACAGCCATTTTCAGATAGCCCTCAATGCAAAGGCTCTAGACGCAAATATTGGTGTGAGAGCTAATTCAATCAAGGAAACACTGCATGTTGGTGAAGGGCATATTGAAGAAGGATCAGCCGAGTGGTTCTTGTGGGAGAACAACTCCATTTGGCTCACTAACTTCACACACCATCAGGCTTCCAAGCAGCTCTCAAGGAAACTCAGTTTTCACACTCTATTCTTAGTGCCCTTTGAGTGCATTATCTAGAATTGCACCTGGTAGAGCATCCCACACAAACGAATGCTCCACATGCGGGTTTCACATGCCACCAACTCCACATCCTCACGCAACTTCAGCGCCACAGCCGTTTTCAGATAGCCCTCAATGCAAAGGCTCTAGACGCAAATATTGGTGTGAGAGCTAATTCAATCAAGGAAACACTGCATGTTGGTGAAGTGCATATTGAAGAAGGATCAGCCGAGTGGTTCTTGTGGGAGAACAACTCCATTTGGCTCACTAACTTCACACACCATCAGGCTTCCAAGCAGCTCTCAAGGAAACTCAGTTTTCACACTCTATGCTTAGTGCCCTTGAGTCCATTATCAAGGAATGAACCAGGTAGAGCATCCCACACAAACGAATGCTCCACATGTGGGTTTCACATGACACCAACTCCACATTCTCAGGCAACTTCAGCGCCACAACCGTTTTCAGATAGCTCTCAATGCAAAGGCTCTAGACCCAAATATTGGTGTGAGAGATAATTCAATCAAGGAAACACTGCATGTTGGTTAAGGGCATATTGCAGAAGGAACAGCCGAGTGGTTCTTGTGGGAGAACAACTCCATTTGGCTCACTAACTTCACACACCATCAGGCTTCCAAGCAGCTCTCAAGGAAACTCAGTTATCACACTCTATGCTTAGTGCCCTTTGAGTGCATTATCTAGGAATGAACCTGGTAGAGCATCCCACACATACGAATGCTCCACATGCAGGTTTCACATGCCACCAACTCCACATTCACAGGCAACTTCAGCGCCACAGCCATTTTCAGATAGCCCTCAATGCAAAGGCCCTACACGCAAATATTGGTGTGAGAGTTAATTCAATCAAGGAAACACTGCATGTTGGTGAAGGGCATATTGAAGAAGGATCAGCCGAGTGGTTCTTGTGGGAGAACAACTCCATTTGGCTCACTAACTTCACACACCATCAGGCTTCCAAGCAGCTCTCAAGGAAACTCAGTTTTCACACTCTATGCTTAGTGCCCTTTGAGTGCCTAGGACTGAAAAGAAGCTTGTTGAGCATCCCACACAAACGAATGTTCCACATGAGGATTTCTCATGCCACCAACTCCACATTCACAGGCAACTTCAGCGCCACAGCCATTTTCAGATAGCCCTCAATGCAAAGGCTCTAGACGCAAATATTGGTGTGAGAGCTAATTCAATCAAGGAAACACAGCATGTTGGTGAAGGGCATATTGAAGAAGGATCAGCCGAGTGGTTCTTGTGGGAGAACAACTCCATTTGGCTCACTAACTTCACACACCATCAGGCTTCCAAGCAGCTCTCAAGGAAACTCAGTTTTCACACTCTATGCTTAGTGCCCTTTGAGTGCATTATCTAGAATTGCACCTGGTAGAGCATCCCACACAAACGAATGCTCCACATGCGGGTTTCACATGCCACCAACTCCAAGTCCTCACGCAACTTCAGCGCCACAGCCGTTTTCAGATAGCCCTCAATGCAAAGGCTCTAGACGCAAATATTGGTGTGAGAGCTAATTCAATCAAGGAAACACTGCATGTTGGTGAAGGGCATATTGAAGAAGGATCAGCCGAGTGGTTCTTGTGGGAGAACAACTCCATTTGCCTCACTAACTTCACACACCTTCAGGCTTCCAAGCAGCTCTCAAGGAAACTCAATTTTCACACTCTATGCTTAGTGCCCTTTGAGTGCATTATCTAGAATTGCACCTGGTAGAGCATCCCACACAAACGAATGCTCCACATGCAGGTTTCACATGCCACCAACTCCACATTCTCACGCAACTTCAGCGCCACAACCGTTTTCAGATAGCCCTCAATGCAAAGGCTCCAGACGCAAATATTGGTGTGAGAGCTAATTCAATCAAGAAAACACTGCATGTTGGTGAAGGGCATATTGAAGAAGGATCAGCCGAGTGGTTCTTGTGGGAGAACAACTCCATTTGGCTCACTAACTTCACACACCATCAGGCTTCCAAGCAGCTCTCAAGGAAACTCAGTTTTCACACTCTATGCTTAGTGCCCTTTGAGTCCATTATCAAGGAATGAACCAGGTAGAGCATCCCACACAAACGAATGCTCCACATGTGGGTTTCACATGCCACCAACTCCACATTCTCAGGCAACTTCAGCGCCACAGCCGTTTTCAGATAGCTCTCAATGCAAAGGCTCTAGACCCAAATACTGGTGTGAGAGCTAATTCAATCAAGGAAACACTGCATGTTGGTGAAGGGCATATTGAAGAAGGAACAGCCGAGTGGTTCTTGTGGGAGAACAACTCCATTTGGCTCACTAACCTCACACACCATCAGGTTTACAAGCAGCTCTCAAGGAAACTCAGTTTTCACACTCTATGCTTAGTGCCCTTTGAGTGCATTATCTAGGAATGAACCTGGTAGAGCATCCCACACATACGAATGCTCCACATGCAGGTTTCACATGCCACCAACTCCACATTCACAGGCAACTTCAGCGCCACAGCCATTTTCAGATAGCCCTCAATGCAAAGGCCCTACACGCAAATATTGGTGTGAGAGTTAATTCAATCAAGGAAACACTGCATGTTGGTGAAGGGCATATTGAAGAAGGATCAGCCGAGTGGTTCTTGTGGGAGAACAACTCCATTTGGCACACTAACTTCACACACCATCAGGCTTCCAAGCAGCTCTCAAGGAAACTGTTTACACACTCTATGTTTAGTGGCCTTTGAGTGAATTATCTAGGAACAAACTAGGTACAGCATCCCACACAAACGAATGCTCCACATGCAGGTTTTACTTGCCACCAACTCCACATTCACAGGCAACTTCAGTGCCACAGCCATTTTCAGATAGCCCTCAATGCCAAGGCTCTAGACGCAAATGTTGGTGTTAGAGCTAATTCAATCAAGGAAACACTGCATGTTGGTGAAGGGCATATTGAAGAAGGATCAGCCGAGTGGTTCTTGTGGGAGAACAACTCCATTTGGCTCACTAACTTCACACACCATCAGGCTTCCAAGCAGCTCTCAAGGAAACTCAGTTTTCAAACTCTATGTTTAGTGCCCTTTGAGTGAATTATCTAGCAACAAACTTGGTAGAGCATCCCACACAAACGAATGCTCCACATACGGGTTTCACGTACCACCAACTCCACATTCACAGGCAACTTCAGCGCCACAGCCGTTTTCAGATAGCCCTCAATGCAAAGGCTCTAGACGCAAATATTGGTGTGAGAGCTAATTCAATCAAGGAAACACTGCATGTTGGTGAAGGGCATATTGAAGAAGGATCAGCCGAGTGGTTCTTGTGGGAGAACAACTCCATTTGGCTCACTAACTTCACACACCATCAGGCTTCCAAGCAGCTCTCAAGGAAACTCAGTTTTCACACTCTATGCTTAGTGCCCTTTGAGTGCCTAGGACTGAAAAGAAGCTTGTTGAGCATCCCACACAAACGAATGCTCCACATGCAGGTTTCACATGCCACCAACTCCACATTCACAGGCAACTTCAGCGCCACAGCCGTTTTCAGATAACCCTCAATGCAAAGGCCCTAGACGCAAATATTGGTGTGAGAGCTAATTCAATCAAGGAAACACTGCATGTTGGTGAAGGGCATATTGAAGAAGGATCAGCCGAGTGGTTCTTGTGGGAGAACAACTCCATTTGGCTCACTAACTTCACACACCATCAGGCTTCCAAGCAGCTCTCAAGGAAACTCAGTTTTCACACTCTATGCTTAGTGCCCTTTGAGTGCCTAGGACTGAAAAGAAGCTTGTTGAGCATCCCACACAAACGAATGTTCCACATGAAGATTTCTCATGCCACCAACTCCACATTCACAGGCAACTTCAGCGCCACAGCCATTTTCAGATAGCCCTCAATGCAAAGGCTCTAGACGCAAATATTGGTGTGAGAGCTAATTCAATCAAGGAAACACTGCATGTTGGTGAAGGGCATATTGCAGAAGGATCAGCCGAGTGGTTCTTGTGGGAGAACAACTCCATTTGGCTCACTAACTTCACACACCATCAGGCTTCCAAGCAGCTCTCAAGGAAACTCAGTTTTCACACTCTATTCTTAGTGCCCTTTGAGTGCATTATCTAGAATTGCACCTGGTAGAGCATCCCACACAAACGAATGCTCCACATGCGGGTTTCACATGCCACCAACTCCACATCCTCACGCAACTTCAGCGCCACAGCCGTTTTCAGATAGCCCTCAATGCAAAGGCTCTAGACGCAAATATTGGTGTGAGAGCTAATTCAATCAAGGAAACACTGCATGTTGGTGAAGTGCATATTGAAGAAGGATCAGCCGAGTGGTTCTTGTGGGAGAACAACTCCATTTGGCTCACTAACTTCACACACCATCAGGCTTCCAAGCAGCTCTCAAGGAAACTCAGTTTTCACACTCTATGCTTAGTGCCCTTGAGTCCATTATCAAGGAATGAACCAGGTAGAGCATCCCACACAAACGAATGCTCCACATGTGGGTTTCACATGACACCAACTCCACATTCTCAGGCAACTTCAGCGCCACAACCGTTTTCAGATAGCTCTCAATGCAAAGGCTCTAGACCCAAATATTGGTGTGAGAGATAATTCAATCAAGGAAACACTGCATGTTGGTTAAGGGCATATTGCAGAAGGAACAGCCGAGTGGTTCTTGTGGGAGAACAACTCCATTTGGCTCACTAACTTCACACACCATCAGGCTTCCAAGCAGCTCTCAAGGAAACTCAGTTTTCACACTCTATGCTTAGTGCCCTTTGAGTGCATTATCTAGGAATGAACCTGGTAGAGCATCCCACACATACGAATGCTCCACATGCAGGTTTCACATGCCACCAACTCCACATTCACAGGCAACTTCAGCGCCACAGCCATTTTCAGATAGCCCTCAATGCAAAGGCCCTACACGCAAATATTGGTGTGAGAGTTAATTCAATCAAGGAAACACTGCATGTTGGTGAAGGGCATATTGAAGAAGGATCAGCCGAGTGGTTCTTGTGGGAGAACAACTACATTTGGCACACTAACTTCACACACCATCAGGCTTCCAAGCAGCTCTCAAGGAAACTGTTTACACACTCTATGTTTAGTGGCCTTTGAGTGAATTATCTAGGAACAAACTTGGTACAGCATCCCACACAAACGAATGCTGCACATGCGGGTTTCACATGCCACCAACTCCACATTCACAGGCAACTTCAGTGCCACAGCCATTTTCAGATAGCCCTCAATGCCAAGGCTCTAGACGCAAATGTTGGTGTTAGAGCTAATTCAATCAAGGAAACACTGCATGTTGGTGAAGGGCATATTGAAGAAGGATCAGCCGAGTGGTTCTTGTGGGAGAACAACTCCATTTGGCTCACTAACTTCACACACCATCAGGCTTCCAAGCAGCTCTCAAGGAAACTCAGTTTTCAAACTCTATGTTTAGTGCCCTTTGAGTGAATTATCTAGCAACAAACTTGGTAGAGCATCCCACACAAACGAATGCTCCACATACGGGTTTCACGTACCACCAACTCCACATTCACAGGCAACTTCAGCGCCACAGCCGTTTTCAGATAGCCCTCAATGCAAAGGCTCTAGACGCAAATATTGGTGTGAGAGCTAATTCAATCAAGGAAACACTGCATGTTGGTGAAGGGCATATTGAAGAAGGATCAGCCGAGTGGTTCTTGTGAGAGAACAACTCCATTTGGCTCACTAACTTCACACACCATCAGGCTTCCAAGCAGCTCTCAAGGAAACTCAGTTTTCACACTCTATGCTTAGTGCCCTTTGAGTGCCTAGGACTGAAAAGAAGCTTGTTGAGCATCCCACACAAACGAATGCTCCACATGCAGGTTTCACATGCCACCAACTCCACATTCACAGGCAACTTCAGCGCCACAGCCGTTTTCAGATAACCCTCAATGCAAAGGCCCTAGACGCAAATATTGGTGTGAGAGCTAATTCAATCAAGGAAACACTGCATGTTGGTGAAGGGCATATTGAAGAAGGATCAGCCGAGTGGTTCTTGTGGGAGAACAACTCCATTTGGCTCACTAACTTCACACACCATCAGGCTTCCAAGCAGCTCTCAAGGAAACTCAGTTTTCACACTCTATGCTTAGTGCCCTTTGAGTGCCTAGGACTGAAAAGAAGCTTGTTGAGCATCCCACACAAACGAATGTTCCACATGAAGATTTCTCATGCCACCAACTCCACATTCACAGGCAACTTCAGCGCCACAGCCATTTTCAGATAGCCCTCAATGCAAAGGCTCTAGACGCAAATATTGGTGTGAGAGCTAATTCAATCAAGGAAACACTGCATGTTGGTGAAGGGCATATTGAAGAAGGATCAGCCGAGTGGTTCTTGTGGGAGAACAACTCCATTTGGCTCACTAACTTCACACACCATCAGGCTTCCAAGCAGCTCTCAAGGAAACTCAGTTTTCACACTCTATTCTTAGTGCCCTTTGAGTGCATTATCTAGAATTGCACCTGGTAGAGCATCCCACACAAACGAATGCTCCACATGCGGGTTTCACATGCCACCAACTCCACATCCTCACGCAACTTCAGCGCCACAGCCGTTTTCAGATAGCCCTCAATGCAAAGGCTCTAGACGCAAATATTGGTGTGAGAGCTAATTCAATCAAGGAAACACTGCATGTTGGTGAAGTGCATATTGAAGAAGGATCAGCCGAGTGGTTCTTGTGGGAGAACAACTCCATTTGGCTCACTAACTTCACACACCATCAGGCTTCCAAGCAGCTCTCAAGGAAACTCAGTTTTCACACTCTATGCTTAGTGCCCTTGAGTCCATTATCAAGGAATGAACCAGGTAGAGCATCCCACACAAACGAATGCTCCACATGTGGGTTTCACATGACACCAACTCCACATTCTCAGGCAACTTCAGCGCCACAACCGTTTTCAGATAGCTCTCAATGCAAAGGCTCTAGACCCAAATATTGGTGTGAGAGATAATTCAATCAAGGAAACACTGCATGTTGGTTAAGGGCATATTGCAGAAGGAACAGCCGAGTGGTTCTTGTGGGAGAACAACTCCATTTGGCTCACTAACTTCACACACCATCAGGCTTCCAAGCAGCTCTCAAGGAAACTCAGTTTTCACACTCTATGCTTAGTGCCCTTTGAGTGCATTATCTAGGAATGAACCTGGTAGAGCATCCCACACATACGAATGCTCCACATGCAGGTTTCACATGCCACCAACTCCACATTCACAGGCAACTTCAGCGCCACAGCCATTTTCAGATAGCCCTCAATGCAAAGGCCCTACACGCAAATATTGGTGTGAGAGTTAATTCAATCAAGGAAACACTGCATGTTGGTGAAGGGCATATTGAAGAAGGATCAGCCGAGTGGTTCTTGTGGGAGAACAACTACATTTGGCACACTAACTTCACACACCATCAGGCTTCCAAGCAGCTCTCAAGGAAACTGTTTACACACTCTATGTTTAGTGGCCTTTGAGTGAATTATCTAGGAACAAACTTGGTACAGCATCCCACACAAACGAATGCTGCACATGCGGGTTTCACATGCCACCAACTCCACATTCACAGGCAACTTCAGTGCCACAGCCATTTTCAGATAGCCCTCAATGCCAAGGCTCTAGACGCAAATGTTGGTGTTAGAGCTAATTCAATCAAGGAAACACTGCATGTTGGTGAAGGGCATATTGAAGAAGGATCAGCCGAGTGGTTCTTGTGGGAGAACAACTCCATTTGGCTCACTAACTTCACACACCATCAGGCTTCCAAGCAGCTCTCAAGGAAACTCAGTTTTCAAACTCTATGTTTAGTGCCCTTTGAGTGAATTATCTAGCAACAAACTTGGTAGAGCATCCCACACAAACGAATGCTCCACATGCGGGTTTCACGTACCACCAACTCCACATTCACAGGCAACTTCAGCGCCACAGCCATTTTCAGATAACCCTCAATGCAAAGGCTCTAGACGCAAATATTGGTGTGAGAGCTAATTCAATCAAGGAAACACTGCATGTTGGTGAAGGGCATATTGAAGAAGGATCAGCCGAGTGGTTCTTGTGGGAGAACAACTCCATTTGGCTCACTAACTTCACACACCATCAGGCTTCCAAGCAGCTCTCAAGGAAACTCAGTTTTCCACTCTATGCTTAGTGCTCTTTGAGTGCCTAGGACTGAAAAGAAGCTTGTTGAGCATCCCACACAAACGAATGCTCCACATGCAGGTTTCACATGCCACCAACTCCACATTCACAGGCAACTTCAGCGCCACAGCCGTTTTCAGATAACCCTCAATGCAAAGGCCCTAGACGCAAATTGGTGTGAGAGCTAATTCAATCAAGGAAACACTGCATGTTGGTGAAGGGCATATTGAAGAAGGATCAGCCGAGTGGTTCTTGTGGGAGAACAACTCCATTTGGCTCACTAACTTCACACACCATCAGGCTTCCAAGCAGCTCTCAAGGAAACTCAGTTTTCACACTCTATGCTTAGTGCCCTTTGAGTGCCTAGGACTGAAAAGAAGCTTGTTGAGCATCCCACACAAACGAATGTTCCACATGAGGATTTCTCATGCCACCAACTCCACATTCACAGGCAACTTCAGCGCCACAGCCATTTTCAGATAGCCCTCAATGCAAAGGCTCTAGACGCAAATATTGGTGTGAGAGCTAATTCAATCAAGGAAACACTGCATGTTGGTGAAGGGCATATTGAAGAAGGATCAGCCGAGTGGTTCTTGTGGGAGAACAACTCCATTTGGCTCACTAACTTCACACACCATCAGGCTTCCAAGCAGCTCTCAAGGAAACTCAGTTTTCACACTCTATGCTTAGTGCCCTTTGAGTGCATTATCTAGAATTGCACCTGGTAGAGCATCCCACACAAACGAATGCTCCACATGCGGGTTTCACATGCCACCAACTCCAAGTCCTCACGCAACTTCAGCGCCACAGCCGTTTTCAGATAGCCCTCAATGCAAAGGCTCTAGACGCAAATATTGGTGTGAGAGCTAATTCAATCAAGGAAACACTGCATGTTGGTGAAGTGCATATTGAAGAAGGATCAGCCGAGTGGTTCTTGTGGGAGAACAACTCCATTTGGCTCACTAACTTCACACACCATCAGGCTTCCAAGCAGCTCTCAAGGAAACTCAGTTTTCACACTCTATGCTTACTGCCCTTTGAGTCCATTATCAAGGAATGAACCAGGTAGAGCATCCCACACAAACGAATGCTCCACATGTGGGTTTCACATGACACCAACTCCACATTCTCAGGCAACTTCAGCTCCACAACCGTTTTCAGATAGCCCTCAATGCAAAGGCTCTAGACCCAAATATTGGTGTGAGAGATAATTCAATCAAGGAAACACTGCATGTTGGTTA
The DNA here is from genome assembly GCF_030435755.1 of Ochotona princeps. Classification (NCBI taxonomy): domain Eukaryota; kingdom Metazoa; phylum Chordata; class Mammalia; order Lagomorpha; family Ochotonidae; genus Ochotona; species Ochotona princeps. The sequence goes on along the minus strand of NW_026696884.1, from coordinate 26,022 downwards.
AGGGCATATTGAAGAAGGAACAGCCGAGTGGTTCTTGTGGGAGAACAACTCCATTTGGCTCACTAACTTCACACACCATCAGGCTTCCAAGCAGCTCTCAAGGAAACTCAGTTTTCACACTCTATGCTTAGTGCCCTTTGAGTGCATTATCTAGGAATGAAAATGGTAGAGCATCCCACACAAACGAATGCTCCACATGCGGGTTTCACATGCCACCAACTCCACATTCACAGGCAACTTCAGCGCCACAGCCGTTTTCAGATAGCCCTCAATGCAAAGGCTCTAGACGCAAATATTGGTGTGAGAGCTAATTCAATCAAGGAAACACTGCATGTTGGTGAAGGGCATATTGAAGAAGGAACAGCCGAGTGGTTCTTGTGAGAGAACAACTCCATTTGGCTCACTAACTTCACACACCATCAGGCTTCCAAGCAGCTCTCAAGGAAACTCAGTTTTCACACTCTATGCTTAGTGCCCTTTGAGTCCATTATCAAGGAATGAACCAGGTAGAGCATCCCACACAAACGAATGCTCCACATGTGGGTTTCACATGCCACCAACTCCACATTCTCAGGCAACTTCAGCGCCACAGCCGTTTTCAGATAGCTCTCAGGGCAACGGCTTTAGACCCAAATATTGGTGTGAGAGCTAATTCAATCAAGGAAACACTGCATGTTGGTGAAGGGCATATTGAAGAAGGATCAGCCGAGTGGTTCTTGTGGGAGAACAACTCCATTTGGCTCACTAACTTCACACACCATCAGGCTTCCAAGCAACTCTCAAGGAAACTCAGTTTTCACACTCTATGCTTAGTGCCCTTTGAGTGCCTAGGACTGAAAAGAAGCTTGTTGAGCATCCCACACAAACGAATGCTCCATATGCGGGTTTCACATGCCACCAACTCCACATTCACAGGCAACTTCAGCGCCACAGCCGTTTTCAGATAACCCTCAATGCAAAGGCCCTAGACGCAAATATTGGTGTGAGAGCTAATTCAATCAAGGAAACACTGCATGTTGGTGAAGGGCATATTGAAGAAGGATCAGCCGAGTGGTTCTTGTGGGAGAACAACTCCATTTGGCTCACTAACTTCACACACCATCAGGCTTCCAAGCAGCTCTCAAGGAAACTCAGTTTTCACACTCTATGCTTAGTGCCCTTTGAGTGCCTAGGACTGAAAAGAAGCTTGTTGAGCATCCCACACAAACGAATGTTCCACATGAAGATTTCACATGCCACCAACTCCACATTCACAGGCAACTTCAGCGCCACAGCCATTTTCAGATAGCCCTCAATGCAAAGGCTCTAGACGCAAATATTGGTGTGAGAGCTAATTCAATCAAGGAAACACTGCATGTTGGTGAAGGGCATATTGAAGAAGGATCAGCCGAGTGGTTCTTGTGAGAGAACAACTCCATTTGGCTCACTAACTTCACACACCATCAGGCTTCCAAGCAGCTCTCAAGGAAACTCAGTTTTCACACTCTATGCTTAGTGCCCTTTGAGTGCCTAGGACTGAAATGAAGCATGGTGAGCATCCCACACAAATGAATGCTCCACATGCGGGTTTCACATGCCAACAACTCCACATTCACAGGCAACTTCAGCGCCACAGCCATTTTCAGATAGCCCTCAATGCAAAGGCTCTAGACGCAAATATTGGTGTGAGAGCTAATTCAATCAAGGAAACACTGCATGTTGGTGAAGGGCATATTGAAGAAGGATCAGCCGAGTGGTTCTTGTGGGAGAACAACTCCATTTGGCTCACTAACTTCACACACCATCAGGCTTCCAAGCAGCTCTCAAGGAAACTCAGTTTTCACACTCTATGCTTAGTGCCCTTTGAGTCCATTATCAAGGAATGAACCAGGTAGAGCATCCCACACAAACGAATGCTCCACATGTGGGTTTCACATGACACCAACTCCACATTCTCAGGCAACTTCAGCGCCACAGCCGTTTTCAGATAGCTCTCAATGCAAAGGCTCTAGATGCAAATATTGGTGTGAGAGCTAATTCAATCAAGGAAACACTGCATGTTGGTTAAGGGCATATTGAAGAAGGAACAGCCGAGTGGTTCTTGTGGGAGAACAACTCCATTTGGCTCACTAACTTCACACACCATCAGGCTTCCAAGCAGCTCTCAAGGAAACTCAGTTTTCACACTCTATGCTTAGTGCCCTTTCAGTGCATTATCTAGGAATGAACCTGGTAGAGCATCCCACACAAACGAATGCTCCACATGCGGGTTTCACATGCCACCAACTCCACATTCACAGGCAACTTCAGCGCCGCAGCCATTTTCAGATAGCCCTCAATGCAAAGGCTCTAGACGCAAATATTGGTGTGAGAGCTAATTCAATCAAGGAAACACTGCATGTTGGTGAAGGGCATATTGAAGAAGGAACAGCCGAGTGGTTCTTGTGGGAGAACAACTCCATTTGGCTCACTAACTTCACACACCATCAGGCTTCCAAGCAGCTCTCAAGGAAACTCAGTTTTCACACTCTATGCTTAGTGCCCTTTGAGTCCATTATCAAGGAATGAACCAGATAGAGCATCCCACACAAACGAATGCTTCACATGTGGGTTTCACATGGCACCAACTCCACATTCTCAGGCAACTTCAGCGCCACAGCCGTTTTCAGATAGCTCTCAGGGCAACGGCTTTAGACCCAAATATTGGTGTGACAGCTAATTCAATCAAGGAAACACTGCATGTTGGTGAAGGGCATATTGAAGAAGGATCAGGCGAGTGGTTCTTGTGGGAGAACAACTCCATTTGGCACACTAACTTCACACACCATCAGGCTTCAAAGCAGCTCTCAAGGAAACTGTTTACACACTCTATGTTTAGTGGCCTTTGAGTGAATTATCTAGGAACAAACTTGGTACAGCATCCCACACAAACGAATGCTCCACATGCGGGTTTTACGTGCCACCAACTCCACATTCACAGGCAACTTCAGTGCCACAGCCATTTTCAGATAGCCCTCAATGCCAAGGCTCTAGACTCAAATGTTGGTGTTAGAGCTAATTCAATCAAGGAAACAATGTATGTTGGTGAAGGGCATATTGAAGAAGGATCAGCCGAGTGGTTCTTGTGGGAGAACAACTCCATTTGGCTCACTAACTTCACACACCATCAGGCTTCCAAGCAGCTCTCAAGGAAACTCTGTTTTCAAAATCTATGTTTAGTGCCCTTTGAGTGAATTATCTAGCAACAAACTTGGTAGAGCATCCCACACAAACGAATGCTCCACATGCGGGTTTCACGTACCACCAACTCCACATTCACAGGCAACTTCAGCGCCACAGCCGTTTTCAGATAGCCCTCAATGCAAAGGCTCTAGACGCAAATATTGGTGTGAGAGCTAATTCAATCAAGGAAACACTGCATGTTGGTGAAGGGCATATTGAAGAAGGATCAGCCGAGTGGTTCTTGTGGGAGAACAACTCCATTTGGCTCACTAACTTCACACAGCATCAGGCTTCCATGCAGCTCTCAAGGAAACTCAGTTTTCACACTCTATGCTTAGTGCCCTTTGAGTGCATTAGCTAGGATTGAACCTGGTAGAGCATCCCACACAAACGAATGCTCCACATGCGGTTTTCACATGCCACCAACTCCACATTCTCAGCCAACTTCAGCGCCACAGCCGTTTTCAGATAGCCCTCAAAGCAAAGGCTCTAGACGCAAATATTGGTGTGTGAGCTAATTCAATCAAGGAAACACTGCATGTTGGTGAAGGGCATATTGAAGAAGGATCAGCCGAGTGGTTCTTGTGGGAGAACAACTCCATTTGGCTCACTAACTTCACACACCATCAGGCTTCCAAGCAGCTCTCAAGGAAACTCAATTTTCACACTCTATGCTTAGTGCCCTTTGAGTGCATTATATAGAATTGCACCTGGTAGAGCATCCCACACAAACGAATGCTCCACATGCGGGTTTCACATGCCACCAACTCCACATTCTCAGGCAACTTCAGCGCCACAGCCGTTTTCAGATAGCCCTCAATGCAAAGGCTCTAGACGCAAATATTGGTGTGAGAGCTAATTCAATCAAGGAAACACTGCATGTTGATGAAGTGCATATTGAAGAAGGATCAGCCGAGTGGTTCTTGTGGGAGAACAACTCCATTTGGCTCACTAACTTCACACACCATCAGGCTTCCAAGCAGCTCTCAAGGAAACTTTAGTTTTCACACTCTATGCTTAGTGCCCTTTGAGTCCATTATCAAGGAATGAACCAGGTAGAGCATCCCACACAAACGAATGCTCCACATGTGGGTTTCACATGACACCAACTCCACATTCTCAGGCAACTTCAGCGCCACAACCGTTTTCAGATAGCTCTCAATGCAAAGGCTCTAGACCCAATTATTGGTGTGAGAGATAATTCAATCAAGGAAACACTGCATGTTGGTGAAGGGCATATTGAAGAAGGAACAGCCGAGTGGTTCTTGTGGGAGAACAACTCCATTTGGCTCACTAACTTCACACACCATCAGGCTTCCAAGCAGCTCTCAAGGAAACTCATTTTCACACTCTATGCTTAGTGCCCTTTGAGTCCATTATCAAGGAATGAACCAGGTAGAGCATCCCACACAAACGAATGCTCCACATGTGGGTTTCACATGCCACCAACTCCACATTTTCAGGCAACTTCAGCGCCACAGCCGTTTTCAGATAGCTCTCAATGCAAAGGCTTTAGACCCAAATATTTGTGTGAGAGATAATTCAATCAAGGAAACACTGCATGTTGGTGAAGGGCATATTGAAGAAGGATCAGCCGAGTGGTTCTTGTGGGAGAACAACTCCATTTGGCTCACTAACTTCACACACCATCAGGCTTCCAAGCAGCTCTCAAGGAAACTCAGTTTTCACACTCTATGCTTAGTGCCCTTTGAGTCCATTATCAAGGAATGAACCAGGTAGAGCATCCCACACAAACGAATGCTCCACATGTGGGTTTCACATGCCACCAACTCCACATTCTCAGGCAACTTCAGCGCCACAGCCGTTTTCAGATAGCTCTCAATGCAAAGGCTCTAGACCCAAATACTGGTGTGAGAGATAATTCAATCAAGGAAACACTGCATGTTGGTGAAGGGCATATTGAAGAAGGATCAGCCGAGTGGTTCTTGTGGGAGAACAACTCCATTTGGCTCACTAACTTCACACACCATCAGGCTTCCAAGCATCTCTCAAGGAAACTGTTTTCACACTCTATGCTTAGTGCCCTTTGTGTGAATTTTCTAGGAACAAACTTGGTAGAGTATCCCACACAAACGAATGCTCCACATGCGCGTTTCACGTGCCACCAACTCCACATTCACAGGCAACTTCAGCGCCACAGCCATTTTCAGATAGCCCTCAATGCAAAGGCTCTAGACGCAAATATTGGTGTGAGAGCTAATTCAATCAATGAAACATTGCATGTTGGTGAAGGGCATATTGAAGAAGGATCAGCCGAGTGGTTTTTGTGGGAGAACAACTCCATTTGGATCACTAACTTCACACACCATCAGGCTTCCAAGCAGCTCTCAAGGAAACTCAGTTTTCACACTCTATGCTTAGTGCCATTTGAGTGCCTAGGACTGAAATAAATCTTGGAGAGCATCACACACAAACGAATGCTCCACATGCGGGTTTCACATGCCACCAACTCCACATTCACAGGCAACTTCAGTGCCACAGCCGTTTTCAGATAGCCCTCAATGCAAAGGCTCTAGACGCAAAGATTGGTGTGAGAGCTAATTCAATCAAGGAAACACTGCATGTTGGTGAAGGGCATATTGAAGAAGGATCAGCCGAGTGGTTCTTGTGGGAGAACAACTCCATTTGGCTCACTAACTTCACACACCATCAGGCTTCCAAGCAGCTCTCAAGGAAACTCAGTTTTCACACTCTATGCTTAGTGCCCTTTGAGTCCATTATCTAGAATTGAACCTGGTAGAGCATCCCACACAAACGAATGCTCCACATGCGGGTTTCACATGCCACCAACTCCACATTCTCAGGCAACTTCAGCGCCACAGCCATTTTCAGATAGCACTCAATGCAAAGGCTCTAGACGCAAATATTGGTGTGAGAGCAAATTCAATCAAGGAAACACTGCATGTTGGTGAAGGGCATATTGAAGAAGGATCAGCCGAGTGGTTCTTGTGGGAGAAGAACTCCATTTGGCTCACTAACTTCACACAGCATCAGGCTTCCAAGCAGCTCTCAAGGAAACTCAGTTTTCACACTCTATGCTTAGTGCCCTTTGAGTGCCTAGGACTGAAAAGAAGCTTGTTGAGCATCCCACACAAACGAATGTTCCACATGAAGATTTCTCATGCCACCAACTCCACATTCACAGGCAACTTCAGCGCCACAGCCATTTTCAGATAGCCCTCAATGCAAAGGCTCTAGACGCAAATATTGGTGTGAGAGCTAATTCAATCAAGGAAACACTGCATGTTGGTGAAGGGCATATTGAAGAAGGATCAGCCGAGTGGTTCTTGTGGGAGAACAACTCCATTTGGCTCACTAACTTCACACACCATCAGGCTTCCAAGCAGCTCTCAAGGAAACTCAGTTTTCACACTCTATTCTTAGTGCCCTTTGAGTGCATTATCTAGAATTGCACCTGGTAGAGCATCCCACACAAACGAATGCTCCACATGCGGGTTTCACATGCCACCAACTCCACATCCTCACGCAACTTCAGCGCCACAGCCGTTTTCAGATAGCCCTCAATGCAAAGGCTCTAGACGCAAATATTGGTGTGAGAGCTAATTCAATCAAGGAAACACTGCATGTTGGTGAAGTGCATATTGAAGAAGGATCAGCCGAGTGGTTCTTGTGGGAGAACAACTCCATTTGGCTCACTAACTTCACACACCATCAGGCTTCCAAGCAGCTCTCAAGGAAACTCAGTTTTCACACTCTATGCTTAGTGCCCTTGAGTCCATTATCAAGGAATGAACCAGGTAGAGCATCCCACACAAACGAATGCTCCACATGTGGGTTTCACATGACACCAACTCCACATTCTCAGGCAACTTCAGCGCCTCAACCGTTTTCAGATAGCTCTCAATGCAAAGGCTCTAGACCCAAATATTGGTGTGAGAGATAATTCAATCAAGGAAACACTGCATGTTGGTTAAGGGCATATTGCAGAAGGAACAGCCGAGTGGTTCTTGTGGGAGAACAACTCCATTTGGCTCACTAACTTCACACACCATCAGGCTTCCAAGCAGCTCTCAAGGAAACTCAGTTATCACACTCTATGCTTAGTGCCCTTTGAGTGCATTATCTAGGAATGAACCTGGTAGAGCATCCCACACATACGAATGCTCCACATGCAGGTTTCACATGCCACCAACTCCACATTCACAGGCAACTTCAGCGCCACAGCCATTTTCAGATAGCCCTCAATGCAAAGGCCCTACACGCAAATATTGGTGTGAGAGTTAATTCAATCAAGGAAACACTGCATGTTGGTGAAGGGCATATTGAAGAAGGATCAGCCGAGTGGTTCTTGTGGGAGAACAACTCCATTTGGCTCACTAACTTCACACACCATCAGGCTTCCAAGCAGCTCTCAAGGAAACTCAGTTTTCACACTCTATGCTTAGTGCCCTTTGAGTGCCTAGGACTGAAAAGAAGCTTGTTGAGCATCCCACACAAACGAATGTTCCACATGAGGATTTCTCATGCCACCAACTCCACATTCACAGGCAACTTCAGCGCCACAGCCATTTTCAGATAGCCCTCAATGCAAAGGCTCTAGACGCAAATATTGGTGTGAGAGCTAATTCAATCAAGGAAACACTGCATGTTGGTGAAGGGCATATTGAAGAAGGATCAGCCGAGTGGTTCTTGTGGGAGAACAACTCCATTTGGCTCACTAACTTCACACAGCATCAGGCTTCCAAGCAGCTCTCAAGGAAACTCAGTTTTCACACTCTATGCTTAGTGCCCTTTGAGTGCATTATCTAGAATTGCACCTGGTAGAGCATCCCACACAAACGAATGCTCCACATGCGGGTTTCACATGCCACCAACTCCAAGTCCTCACGCAACTTCAGCGCCACAGCCGTTTTCAGATAGCCCTCAATGCAAAGGCTCTAGACGCAAATATTGGTGTGAGAGCTAATTCAATCAAGGAAACACTGCATGTTGGTGAAGGGCATATTGAAGAAGGATCAGCCGAGTGGTTCTTGTGGGAGAACAACTCCATTTGCCTCACTAACTTCACACACCTTCAGGCTTCCAAGCAGCTCTCAAGGAAACTCAATTTTCACACTCTATGCTTAGTGCCCTTTGAGTGCATTATCTAGAATTGCACCTGGTAGAGCATCCCACACAAACGAATGCTCCACATGCAGGTTTCACATGCCACCAACTCCACATTCTCACGCAACTTCAGCGCCACAACCGTTTTCAGATAGCCCTCAATGCAAAGGCTCCAGACGCAAATATTGGTGTGAGAGCTAATTCAATCAAGAAAACACTGCATGTTGGTGAAGGGCATATTGAAGAAGGATCAGCCGAGTGGTTCTTGTGGGAGAACAACTCCATTTGGCTCACTAACTTCACACACCATCAGGCTTCCAAGCAGCTCTCAAGGAAACTCAGTTTTCACACTCTATGCTTAGTGCCCTTTGAGTCCATTATCAAGGAATGAACCAGGTAGAGCATCCCACACAAACGAATGCTCCACATGTGGGTTTCACATGCCACCAACTCCACATTCTCAGGCAACTTCAGCGCCACAGCCGTTTTCAGATAGCTCTCAATGCAAAGGCTCTAGACCCAAATACTGGTGTGAGAGCTAATTCAATCAAGGAAACACTGCATGTTGGTGAAGGGCATATTGAAGAAGGAACAGCCGAGTGGTTCTTGTGGGAGAACAACTCCATTTGGCTCACTAACCTCACACACCATCAGGTTTACAAGCAGCTCTCAAGGAAACTCAGTTTTCACACTCTATGCTTAGTGCCCTTTGAGTGCATTATCTAGGAATGAACCTGGTAGAGCATCCCACACATACGAATGCTCCACATGCAGGTTTCACATGCCACCAACTCCACATTCACAGGCAACTTCAGCGCCACAGCCATTTTCAGATAGCCCTCAATGCAAAGGCCCTACACGCAAATATTGGTGTGAGAGTTAATTCAATCAAGGAAACACTGCATGTTGGTGAAGGGCATATTGAAGAAGGATCAGCCGAGTGGTTCTTGTGGGAGAACAACTCCATTTGGCACACTAACTTCACACACCATCAGGCTTCCAAGCAGCTCTCAAGGAAACTGTTTACACACTCTATGTTTAGTGGCCTTTGAGTGAATTATCTAGGAACAAACTAGGTACAGCATCCCACACAAACGAATGCTCCACATGCAGGTTTTACTTGCCACCAACTCCACATTCACAGGCAACTTCAGTGCCACAGCCATTTTCAGATAGCCCTCAATGCCAAGGCTCTAGACGCAAATGTTGGTGTTAGAGCTAATTCAATCAAGGAAACACTGCATGTTGGTGAAGGGCATATTGAAGAAGGATCAGCCGAGTGGTTCTTGTGGGAGAACAACTCCATTTGGCTCACTAACTTCACACACCATCAGGCTTCCAAGCAGCTCTCAAGGAAACTCAGTTTTCAAACTCTATGTTTAGTGCCCTTTGAGTGAATTATCTAGCAACAAACTTGGTAGAGCATCCCACACAAACGAATGCTCCACATACGGGTTTCACGTACCACCAACTCCACATTCACAGGCAACTTCAGCGCCACAGCCGTTTTCAGATAGCCCTCAATGCAAAGGCTCTAGACGCAAATATTGGTGTGAGAGCTAATTCAATCAAGGAAACACTGCATGTTGGTGAAGGGCATATTGAAGAAGGATCAGCCGAGTGGTTCTTGTGGGAGAACAACTCCATTTGGCTCACTAACTTCACACACCATCAGGCTTCCAAGCAGCTCTCAAGGAAACTCAGTTTTCACACTCTATGCTTAGTGCCCTTTGAGTGCCTAGGACTGAAAAGAAGCTTGTTGAGCATCCCACACAAACGAATGCTCCACATGCAGGTTTCACATGCCACCAACTCCACATTCACAGGCAACTTCAAGCGCCACAGCCGTTTTCAGATAACCCTCAATGCAAAGGCCCTAGACGCAAATATTGGTGTGAGAGCTAATTCAATCAAGGAAACACTGCATGTTGGTGAAGGGCATATTGAAGAAGGATCAGCCGAGTGGTTCTTGTGGGAGAACAACTCCATTTGGCTCACTAACTTCACACACCATCAGGCTTCCAAGCAGCTCTCAAGGAAACTCAGTTTTCACACTCTATGCTTAGTGCCCTTTGAGTGCCTAGGACTGAAAAGAAGCTTGTTGAGCATCCCACACAAACGAATGTTCCACATGAAGATTTCTCATGCCACCAACTCCACATTCACAGGCAACTTCAGCGCCACAGCCATTTTCAGATAGCCCTCAATGCAAAGGCTCTAGACGCAAATATTGGTGTGAGAGCTAATTCAATCAAGGAAACACTGCATGTTGGTGAAGGGCATATTGAAGAAGGATCAGCCGAGTGGTTCTTGTGGGAGAACAACTCCATTTGGCTCACTAACTTCACACACCATCAGGCTTCCAAGCAGCTCTCAAGGAAACTCAGTTTTCACACTCTATTCTTAGTGCCCTTTGAGTGCATTATCTAGAATTGCACCTGGTAGAGCATCCCACACAAACGAATGCTCCACATGCGGGTTTCACATGCCACCAACTCCACATCCTCACGCAACTTCAGCGCCACAGCCGTTTTCAGATAGCCCTCAATGCAAAGGCTCTAGACGCAAATATTGGTGTGAGAGCTAATTCAATCAAGGAAACACTGCATGTTGGTGAAGTGCATATTGAAGAAGGATCAGCCGAGTGGTTCTTGTGGGAGAACAACTCCATTTGGCTCACTAACTTCACACACCATCAGGCTTCCAAGCAGCTCTCAAGGAAACTCAGTTTTCACACTCTATGCTTAGTGCCCTTGAGTCCATTATCAAGGAATGAACCAGGTAGAGCATCCCACACAAACGAATGCTCCACATGTGGGTTTCACATGACACCAACTCCACATTCTCAGGCAACTTCAGCGCCACAACCGTTTTCAGATAGCTCTCAATGCAAAGGCTCTAGACCCAAATATTGGTGTGAGAGATAATTCAATCAAGGAAACACTGCATGTTGGTTAAGGGCATATTGAAGAAGGAACAGCCGAGTGGTTCTTGTGGGAGAACAACTCCATTTGGCTCACTAACTTCACACACCATCAGGCTTCCAAGCAGCTCTCAAGGAAACTCAGTTTTCACACTCTATGCTTAGTGCCCTTTGAGTGCATTATCTAGGAATGAACCTGGTAGAGCATCCCACACATACGAATGCTCCACATGCAGGTTTCACATGCCACCAACTCCACATTCACAGGCAACTTCAGCGCCACAGCCATTTTCAGATAGCCCTCAATGCAAAGGCCCTACACGCAAATATTGGTGTGAGAGTTAATTCAATCAAGGAAACACTGCATGTTGGTGAAGGGCATATTGAAGAAGGATCAGCCGAGTGGTTCTTGTGGGAGAACAACTACATTTGGCACACTAACTTCACACACCATCAGGCTTCCAAGCAGCTCTCAAGGAAACTGTTTACACACTCTATGTTTAGTGGCCTTTGAGTGAATTATCTAGGAACAAACTTGGTACAGCATCCCACACAAACGAATGCTGCACATGCGGGTTTCACATGCCACCAACTCCACATTCACAGGCAACTTCAGTGCCACAGCCATTTTCAGATAGCCCTCAATGCCAAGGCTCTAGACGCAAATGTTGGTGTTAGAGCTAATTCAATCAAGGAAACACTGCATGTTGGTGAAGGGCATATTGAAGAAGGATCAGCCGAGTGGTTCTTGTGGGAGAACAACTCCATTTGGCTCACTAACTTCACACACCATCAGGCTTCCAAGCAGCTCTCAAGGAAACTCAGTTTTCAAACTCTATGTTTAGTGCCCTTTGAGTGAATTATCTAGCAACAAACTTGGTAGAGCATCCCACACAAACGAATGCTCCACATGCGGGTTTCACGTACCACCAACTCCACATTCACAGGCAACTTCAGCGCCACAGCCATTTTCAGATAACCCTCAATGCAAAGGCTCTAGACGCAAATATTGGTGTGAGAGCTAATTCAATCAAGGAAACACTGCATGTTGGTGAAGGGCATATTGAAGAAGGATCAGCCGAGTGGTTCTTGTGGGAGAACAACTCCATTTGGCTCACTAACTTCACACACCATCAGGCTTCCAAGCAGCTCTCAAGGAAACTCAGTTTTCACACTCTATGCTTAGTGCCCTTTGAGTGCTTAGGACTGAAAAGAAGCTTGTTGAGCATCCCACACAAACGAATGCTCCACATGCAGGTTTCACATGCCACCAACTCCACATTCACAGGCAACTTCAGCGCCACAGCCGTTTTCAGATAACCCTCAATGCAAAGGCCCTAGACGCAAATTGGTGTGAGAGCTAATTCAATCAAGGAAACACTGCATGTTGGTGAAGGGCATATTGAAGAAGGATCAGCCGAGTGGTTCTTGTGGGAGAACAACTCCATTTGGCTCACTAACTTCACACACCATCAGGCTTCCAAGCAGCTCTCAAGGAAACTCAGTTTTCACACTCTATGCTTAGTGCCCTTTGAGTGCATTATCTAGAATTGCACCTGGTAGAGCATCCCACACAAACGAATGCTCCACATGCGGGTTTCACATGCCACCAACTCCAAGTCCTCACGCAACTTCAGCGCCACAGCCGTTTTCAGATAGCCCTCAATGCAAAGGCTCTAGACGCAAATATTGGTGTGAGAGCTAATTCAATCAAGGAAACACTGCATGTTGGTGAAGTGCATATTGAAGAAGGATCAGCCGAGTGGTTCTTGTGGGAGAACAACTCCATTTGGCTCACTAACTTCACACACCATCAGGCTTCCAAGCAGCTCTCAAGGAAACTCAGTTTTCACACTCTATGCTTACTGCCCTTTGAGTCCATTATCAAGGAATGAACCAGGTAGAGCATCCCACACAAACGAATGCTCCACATGTGGGTTTCACATGACACCAACTCCACATTCTCAGGCAACTTCAGCGCCACAACCGTTTTCAGATAGCCCTCAATGCAAAGGCTCTAGACCCAAATATTGGTGTGAGAGATAATTCAATCAAGGAAACACTGCATGTTGGTTAAGGGCATATTGAAGAAGGAACAGCCGAGTGGTTCTTGTGGGAGAACAACTCCATTTGGCTCACTAACTTCACACACCATCAGGCTTCCAAGCAGCTCTCAAGGAAACTCAGTTTTCACACTCTATGCTTAGTGCCCTTTGAGTGCATTATCTAGGAATGAAAATGGTAGAGCATCCCACACAAACGAATGCTCCACATGCGGGTTTCACATGCCACCAACTCCACATTCACAGGCAACTTCAGCGCCACAGCCGTTTTCAGATAGCCCTCAATGCAAAGGCTCTAGACGCAAATATTGGTGTGAGAGCTAATTCAATCAAGGAAACACTGCATGTTGGTGAAGGGCATATTGAAGAAGGAACAGCCGAGTGGTTCTTGTGAGAGAACAACTCCATTTGGCTCACTAACTTCACACACCATCAGGCTTCCAAGCAGCTCTCAAGGAAACTCAGTTTTCACACTCTATGCTTAGTGCCCTTTGAGTCCATTATCAAGGAATGAACCAGGTAGAGCATCCCACACAAACGAATGCTCCACATGTGGGTTTCACATGCCACCAACTCCACATTCTCAGGCAACTTCAGCGCCACAGCCGTTTTCAGATAGCTCTCAGGGCAACGGCTTTAGACCCAAATATTGGTGTGAGAGCTAATTCAATCAAGGAAACACTGCATGTTGGTGAAGGGCATATTGAAGAAGGATCAGCCGAGTGGTTCTTGTGGGAGAACAACTCCATTTGGCTCACTAACTTCACACACCATCAGGCTTCCAAGCAACTCTCAAGGAAACTCAGTTTTCACACTCTATGCTTAGTGCCCTTTGAGTGCCTAGGACTGAAAAGAAGCTTGTTGAGCATCCCACACAAACGAATGCTCCATATGCGGGTTTCACATGCCACCAACTCCACATTCACAGGCAACTTCAGCGCCACAGCCGTTTTCAGATAACCCTCAATGCAAAGGCCCTAGACGCAAATATTGGTGTGAGAGCTAATTCAATCAAGGAAACACTGCATGTTGGTGAAGGGCATATTGAAGAAGGATCAGCCGAGTGGTTCTTGTGGGAGAACAACTCCATTTGGCTCACTAACTTCACACACCATCAGGCTTCCAAGCAGCTCTCAAGGAAACTCAGTTTTCACACTCTATGCTTAGTGCCCTTTGAGTGCCTAGGACTGAAAAGAAGCTTGTTGAGCATCCCACACAAACGAATGTTCCACATGAAGATTTCACATGCCACCAACTCCACATTCACAGGCAACTTCAGCGCCACAGCCATTTTCAGATAGCCCTCAATGCAAAGGCTCTAGACGCAAATATTGGTGTGAGAGCTAATTCAATCAAGGAAACACTGCATGTTGGTGAAGGGCATATTGAAGAAGGATCAGCCGAGTGGTTCTTGTGAGAGAACAACTCCATTTGGCTCACTAACTTCACACACCATCAGGCTTCCAAGCAGCTCTCAAGGAAACTCAGTTTTCACACTCTATGCTTAGTGCCCTTTGAGTGCCTAGGACTGAAATGAAGCATGGTGAGCATCCCACACAAACGAATGCTCCACATGCGGGTTTCACATGCCAACAACTCCACATTCACAGGCAACTTCAGCGCCACAGCCATTTTCAGATAGCCCTCAATGCAAAGGCTCTAGACGCAAATATTGGTGTGAGAGCTAATTCAATCAAGGAAACACTGCATGTTGGTGAAGGGCATATTGAAGAAGGATCAGCCGAGTGGTTCTTGTGGGAGAACAACTCCATTTGGCTCACTAACTTCACACACCATCAGGCTTCCAAGCAGCTCTCAAGGAAACTCAGTTTTCACACTCTATGCTTAGTGCCCTTTGAGTGCATTATCTAGGAATGAACCTGGTAGAGCATCCCACACAAACGAATGCTCCACATGCGGGTTTCACATGCCACCAACTCCACATTCACAGGCAACTTCAGCGCCGCAGCCATTTTCAGATAGCCCTCAATGCAAAGGCTCTAGACGCAAATATTGGTGTGAGAGCTAATTCAATCAAGGAAACACTGCATGTTGGTGAAGGGCATATTGAAGAAGGAACAGCCGAGTGGTTCTTGTGGGAGAACAACTCCATTTGGCTCACTAACTTCACACACCATCAGGCTTCCAAGCAGCTCTCAAGGAAACTCAGTTTTCACACTCTATGCTTAGTGCCCTTTGAGTCCATTATCAAGGAATGAACCAGATAGAGCATCCCACACAAACGAATGCTTCACATGTGGGTTTCACATGGCACCAACTCCACATTCTCAGGCAACTTCAGCGCCACAGCCGTTTTCAGATAGCTCTCAGGGCAACGGCTTTAGACCCAAATATTGGTGTGACAGCTAATTCAATCAAGGAAACACTGCATGTTGGTGAAGGGCATATTGAAGAAGGATCAGCCGAGTGGTTCTTGTGGGAGAACAACTCCATTTGGCTCACTAACTTCACACACCATCAGGCTTCCAAGCAGCTCTCAAGGAAACTCAGTTTTCACACTCTATGCTTAGTGCCCTTTGAGTGCCTAGGACTGAAAAGAAGCTTGTTGAGCATCCCACACAAACGAATGCTCCACATGCAGGTTTCACATGCCACCAACTCCACATTCACAGGCAACTTCAGCGCCACAGCCGTTTTCAGATAACCCTCAATGCAAAGGCCCTAGACGCAAATATTGGTGTGAGAGCTAATTCAATCAAGGAAACACTGCATGTTGGTGAAGGGCATATTGAAGAAGGATCAGCCGAGTGGTTCTTGTGGGAGAACAACTCCATTTGGCTCACTAACTTCACACACCATCAGGCTTCCAAGCAGCTCTCAAGGAAACTCAGTTTTCACACTCTATGCTTAGTGCCCTTTGAGTGCCTAGGACTGAAAAGAAGTTGTTGAGCATCCCACACAAACGAATGCTCCACATGAAGATTTCACATGCCACCAACTCCACATTCACAGGCAACTTCAGCGCCACAGCCATTTTCAGATAGCCCTCAATGCAAAGGCTCTAGACGCAAATATTGGTGTGAGAGCTAATTCAATCAAGGAAACACTGCATGTTGGTGAAGGGCATATTGAAGAAGGATCAGCCGAGTGGTTCTTGTGAGAGAACAACTCCATTTGGCTCACTAACTTCACACACCATCAGGCTTCCAAGCAGCTCTCAAGGAAACTCAGTTTTCACACTCTATGCTTAGTGCCCTTTGAGTGCCTAGGACTGAAATGAAGCATGGTGAGCATCCCACACAAACGAATGCTCCACATGCGGGTTTCACATGCCACCAACTCCACATTCACAGGCAACTTCAGCGCCACAGCCATTTTCAGATAGCCCTCAATGCAAAGGCTCTAGACGCAAATATTGGTGTGAGAGCTAATTCAATCAAGGAAACACTGCATGTTGGTGAAGGGCATATTGAAGAAGGATCAGCCGAGTGGTTCTTGTGGGAGAACAACTCCATTTGGCTCACTAACTTCACACACCATCAGGCTTCCAAGCAGCTCTCAAGGAAACTCAGTTTTCACACTCTATGCTTAGTGCCCTTTGAGTGCCTAGGACTGAAAAGAAGCTTGTTGAGCATCCCACACAAACGAATGCTCCACATGCGGGTTTCACATGCCACCAACTCCACATTCACAGGCAACTTCAGCGCCACAGCCGTTTTCAGATAGCCCTCAATGCAGAGGCTCTAGACGCAAATATTGGTGTGAGAGCTAATTCAATCCAGGAAACACTGCATGTTGGTGAAGGGCATATTGAAGAAGGATCAGCCGAGTGGTTCTTGTGGGAGAACAACTCCATTTGGCTCACTAACTTCACACACCATCAGGCTTCCAAGCAGCTCTCAAGGAAACTCAGTTTTCACACTCTATGCTTAGTGCCCTTTGAGTGCCTAGGACTGAAATGAAACTTGGTGAGCATCCCACACAACCGAATGCTCCACATGCGGGTTTCACATGCCACCAACTCCACATTCACAGGCAACTTCAGCGCCACAGCCGTTTTCAGATAGCCCTCAATGCAAAGGCTCTAGACGCAAATGTTGGTGTGAGAGCTAATTCAATCAAGGAAACACTGCATGTTGGTGAAGGGCATATTGAAGAAGGATCAGCCGAGTGGTTCTTGTGGGAGAACAACTCCATTTGGCTCACTAACTTCACACACCATCAGGCTTCCAAGCAGCTCTCAAGGAATCTCAGTTTTCACACTCTATGCTTAGTGCCCTTTGAGAGCCTAGGACTGAAAAGAAGCTTGTTGAGCATCCCACACAAACGAATGCTCCACATGCGGGTTTCACGTACCACCAACTCCACATTCTCAGGCAACTTCAGCGCCACAGCCGTTTTCAGATAGTCCTCAATGCAGATGTTCTAGACGCAAATATTTGTGTGAGAGCTAATTCAATCAAGGAAACACAGCCTGTTAGTGAAGGGCATATTGAAGAAGGGTCAGCCGAGTGGTTCTTGTGGGAGAACAACTCCATTTGGCTCACTAACTTCACACACCATCAGGCTTCCAAGCAGCTCTCAAGGAAACTCAGTTTTCACACTCTATGCTTAGTGCCCTTTGAGTGCCTAGGACTGAAAAGAAGCTTGTTGAGCATCCCACACAAACGAATGCTCCACATGCGGGTTTCACATGCCACCAACTCCACATTCACAGGCAACTTCAGCGCCACAGCCATTTTCAGATAGCCCTCAATGCAAAGGCTCTAGACGCAAATATTGGTGTGAGAGCTAATTCAATCAAGGAAACACTGCATGTTGATGAAGGGCATATTGAAGAAGGATCAGCCAAGTGGTTCTTGTGGGAGAACAACTCCATTTGGCTCACTAACTTCACACACCATCAGGCTTCCAAGCAGCTCTCAAGGAAACTCAGTTTTCACACTCTATGCTTAGTGCCCTTTGAGTGCCAAGGACTGAAATGAAGCTTGGTGAGCATCACACACAAACGAATGCTCCACATGCGGGTTTCACATGCCACCAACTCCACATTCACAGGCAACTTCAGCGCCACAGCCGTTTTCAGATAGCCCTCAATGCAAAGATTCTAGACGCAAATATTGGTGTGAGAGCTAATTCAATCAAGGAAACAGTGCATGTTGTGAAGGGAATATTGAAGAAGGATCAGCCGAGTGGTTCTTGTGGGAGAACAACTCCATTTGGCTCACTAACTTCACACACCATCAGGCTTCCAAGCAGCTCTCAAGGAAACTCAGTTTTCACACTCTATGCTTAGTGCCCTTTGAGTCCATTATCTAGTATTGAACCTGGTAGAGCATCCCACACAAACGAATGCTCCACATGCGGGTTTCACATGCCACCAACTCCACATTCACAGGCAACTTCAGCGCCACAGCCGTTTTCAGATAGCCCTCAATGCAAAGGCTCTAGACGCAAATATTGGTGTGAGAGCTAATTCAATCAAGGAAACACTGCATGTTGGTGAAGCGCGTATTGAAGAAGGTTCAGCCGAGTGGTTCTTGTGGGAGAACAACTCCATTTGGCTCACTAACTTCACACACCATCAGGCTTCCAAGCAGCTCTCAAGGAAACTCAGTTTTCACACTCTATGCTTAGTGCCCTTTGAGTGCCTAGGACTGAAATGAAGCTTGGTGAGCATCCCATAGAAACGAATGCTCCACATGCGGGTTTCACATGCCACCAACTCCACATTCTCAGCCAACTTCAGTGCCACAGCCGTTTTCAGATAGCCCTCAATGCAAAGGCTCTAGACGCAAATATTGGTGTGAGAGCTAATTCAATCAAGGAAACACTGCATGTTAGTGGAGGGCATATTGAAGAAGGATCAGCCCAGTGGTTCTTGTGGAAGAACAACTCCATTTGGCTCACTAACTTCACACACCATCAGTCTTCCAAGCAGCTCTCAAGGAAACTCAGTTTTCACACTCTATGCTTAGTGCCCTTTGAGTGCATTATCTAGGAATGATCCTGGTAGATCATCCCACACAAACGAATGCTCCACATGCGGGTTTCACGTACCACCAACTCCACATTCACAGGCAACTTCAGCGCCACAGCCATTTTCAGATAGCCCTCAATGCAAAGGCTCTAGACGCAAATGTTGGTGTGAGAGCTAATTCAATCAAGGAAACACTGCATGTTGGTGAAGGGCATATTGAAGAAGGATCAGCCGAGTGGTTCTTGTGGGAGAACAACTCCATTTGGCTCACTAACTTCACACACCATCAGGCTTCCAAGCAGCTCTCAAGGAAACTCAGTTTTCACACTCTATGTTTAGTGCCCTTTGAGTGAATTATCTAGCAGCAAACTTGGTACAGCATCCCACACAAACGAATGCTCCACATGCGGGTTTCACATGCCACCAACTCCACATTCACAGGCAACTTCAGCGCCACAGCCATTTTCAGATAGCCCTCAATGCAAAGGCTCTAGACGCAAATATTGGTGTGAGAGCTAATTCAATCAAGGAAACACTGCATGTTGGTGAAGGGCATATTGAAGAAGGATCAGCCGAGTGGTTCTTGTGGGAGAACAACTCCATTTGGCTCACTAACTTCACACAGCATCAGGCTTCCAAGCAGCTCTCAAGGAAACTCAGTTTTCACACTCTATGCTTAGTGCCCTTTGAGTGCATTAGCTAGGATTGAACCTGGTAGAGCATCCCACACAAACGAATGCTCCACATGCGGGTTTCACATGCCACCAACTCCTCATTCTCAGGCAACTTCAGCGCCACAGCCGTTTTCAGATAGCCCTCAATGCAAAGGCTCTAGACGCAAATATTGGTGTGAGAGCTAATTCAATCAAGGAAACACTGCATGTTGGTGAAGGGCATATTGAAGAAGGATCAGCCGAGTGGTTCTTGTGGGAGAACAACTCCATTTGGCTCACTAACTTCACACACCATCAGGCTTCCAAGCAGCTCTCAAGGAAACTCAGTTTTCACACTCTATGCTTAGTGCCCTTTGAGTCCATTATCTAGGATTGAACCTGGTAGAGCATCCCACACAAACGAATGCTCCACATGCGGGTTTCACATGCCACCAACTCCACATTCTCAGGCAACTTCAGCGCCACAGCCGTTTTCAGATAGCCCTCAATGCAAAGGCTCTAGACGCAAATATTGGTGTGAGAGCTAATTCAATCAAGGAAACACTGCATGTTGGTGAAGCGCGTATTGAAGAAGGTTCAGCCGAGTGGTTCTTGTGGGAGAACAACTCCATTTGGCTCACTAACTTCACACACCATCAGGCTTCCAAGCAGCTCTCAAGGAAACTCAGTTTTCACACTCTATGCTTAGTGCCCTTTGAGTGCCTAGGACTGAAATGAAGCTTGGTGAGCATCCCATAGAAACGAATGCTCCACATGAGGGTTTCACATGCCACCAACTCCACATTCACAGGCAACTTCAGTGCCACAGCCGTTTTCAGATAGCCCTCAATGCAAAGGCTCTAGACGCAAATATTGGTGTGAGAGCTAATTCAATCAAGGAAACACTGCATGTTGGTGAAGGGCATATTGAAGAAGGATCAGCCCAGTGGTTCTTGTGGGAGAACAACTCCATTTGGCTCACTAACTTCACACACCATCAGGCTTCCAAGCAGCTCTCAAGGAAACTCAGTTTTCACACTCTATGTTTAGTGCCCTTTGAGTGAATTATCTAGCAACAAACTTGGTACAGCATCCCACACAAACGAATGCTCCACATGCGGGTTTCACGTACCACCAACTCCACATTCACAGGCAACTTCAGCGCCACAGCCATTTTCAGATAGCCCTCAATGCAAAGGCTCTAGACGCAAATATTGGTGTGAGAGCTAATTCAATCAAGGAAACACTGCATGTTGGTGAAGGGCATATTGAAGAAGGATCAGCCGAGTGGTTCTTGTGGAAGAACAACTCCATTTGGCTCACTAACTTCACACAGCATCAGGCTTCCAAGCAGCTCTCAAGGAAACTCAGTTTTCACACTCTATGCTTAGTGCCCTTTGAGTTCATTAGCTAGGATTGAACCTGGTAGAGCATCCCACACAAACGAATGCTCCACATGCGGGTTTCACATGCCACCAACTCCTCATTCTCAGGCAACTTCAGCGCCACAGCCGTTTTCAGATAGCCCTCAATGCAAAGGCTCTAGACGCAAATATTGGTGTGAGAGCTAATTCAATCAAGGAAACACTGCATGTTGGTGAAGGGCATATTGAAGAAGGATCAGCCGAGTGGTTCTTGTGGAAGAACAACTCCATTTGGCTCACTAACTTCACACAGCATCAGGCTTCCAAGCAGCTCTCAAGGAAACTCAGTTTTCACACTCTATGCTTAGTGCCCTTTGAGTGCATTATCTAGAATTGCACCTGGTAGAGTATCCCACACAAACGAATGCTCCACATGCGGGTTTCACATGCCACCAACTCCACATTCTCAGGCAACTTCAGCGCCACAGCCGTTTTCAGATAGCCCTCAATGCAAAGGCTCTAGACGCAAATATTGGTGTGAGAGCTAATTCAATCAAGGAAACACTGCATGTTGGTGAAGTGCATATTGAAGAAGGATCAGCCGAGTGGTTCTTGTGGGAGAACAACTCCATTTGGCTCACTAACTTCACACACCATCAGGCTTCCAAGCAGCTCTCAAGGAAACTCAGTTTTCACACTCTATGCTTAGTGCCCTTTGAGTCCATTATCAAGGAATGAACCAGGTAGAGCATCCCACACAAACAAAAGCTCCACATGCGGGTTTCACATGCCACCAACTCCACATTCTCAGGCAACTTCAGCGCCACAGCCGTTTTCAGATAGCCCTCAATGCAGAGGCTCTAGATGCAAATATTGGTGTGAGAGATAATTCAATCAAAGAAACACTGCATGTTGGTGAAGGGCATATTGAAGAAGGATCAGCCGAGTGGTTCTTGTGGGAGAACAACTCCATTTGGCTCACTAACTTCACACACCATCAGGCTTCCAAGCAGCTCTCAAGGAAACTCAGTTTTCACACTCTATGCTTAGTGCCCTTTGAGTGCATTAGCTAGGATTGAACCTGGTAGAGCATCCCACACAAACGAATGCTCCACATGCGGGTTTCACATGCCACCAACTCCTCATTCTCAGGCAACTTCAGCGCCACAGCCGTTTTCAGATAGCCCTCAATGCAAAGGCTCTAGACGCAAATATTGGTGTGAGAGCTAATTCAATCAAGGAAACACTGCATGTTGGTGAAGGGCATATTGAAGAAGGATCAGCCGAGTGGTTCTTGTGGGAGAACAACTCCATTTGGCTCACTAACTTCACACACCATCAGGCTTCCAAGCAGCTCTCAAGGAAACTCAATTTTCACACTCTATGCTTAGTGCCCTTTGAGTGCATTATCTAGAATTGCACCTGGTAGAGTATCCCACACAAACGAATGCTCCACATGCGGGTTTCACATGCCACCAACTCCACATTCTCAGGCAACTTCAGCGCCACAGCCGTTTTCAGATAGCCCTCAATGCAAAGGCTCTAGACGCAAATATTGGTGTGAGAGCTAATTCAATCAAGGAAACACTGCATGTTGGTGAAGTGCATATTGAAGAAGGATCAGCCGAGTGGTTCTTGTGGGAGAACAACTCCATTTGGCTCACTAACTTCACACACCATCAGGCTTCCAAGCAGCTCTCAAGGAAACTCAGTTTTCACACTCTATGCTTAGTGCCCTTTGAGTCCATTATCAAGGAATGAACCAGGTAGAGCATCCCACACAAACAAAAGCTCCACATGCGGGTTTCACATGCCACCAACTCCACATTCTCAGGCAACTTCAGCGCCACAGCCGTTTTCAGATAGCCCTCAATGCAGAGGCTCTAGATGCAAATATTGGTGTGAGAGATAATTCAATCAAAGAAACACTGCATGTTGGTGAAGGGCATATTGAAGAAGGATCAGCCGAGTGGTTCTTGTGGGAGAACAACTCCATTTGGCTCACTAACTTCACACACCATCAGGCTTCCAAGCAGCTCTCAAGGAAACTCAGTTTTCACACTCTATGCTTAGTGCCCTTTGAGTGCCTAGGACTGAAAAGAAGCTTGATGAGCATCCCACACAAACGAATGCTCCACATGCAGGTTTCACATGCCACCAACTCCTCATTCTCAGGCAACTTCAGCGCCACAGCCGTTTTCAGATAACCCTCAATGCAAAAGCCCTAGACGCAAATATTGGTGTGAGTGCTAATTCAATCAAGGAAACACTGCATGTTGGTGAAGGGCATATTGAAGAAGGATCAGCCGAGTGGTTCTTGTGGGAGAACAACTCCATTTGGCTCACTAACTTCACACACCATCAGGCTTCCAAGCAGCTCTCAAGGAAACTCAGTTTTCACACTCTATGCTTAGTGCCCTTTGAGTGCATTATCTAGAAATGAACCTGGTAGAGCATCCCACACAAACGAATGCTCCACATGCAGGTTTCACATGCCACCAAGTCTACATTCTCAGGCAACTTCAGCGCCACAGCCGTTTTCAGATAGCCCTCAATGCAAAGGCTCTAGACGCAAATATTGGTGTGAGAGCTAATTCAATCAAGGAAACACTGCATGTTGGTGAAGTGCATATTGAAGAAGGATCAGCCGAGTGGTTCTTGTGGGAGAACAACTCCATTTGGCTCACTAACTTCACACACCATCAGGCTTCCAAGCAGCTCTCAAGGAAACTCAGTTTTCACACTCTATGCTTAGTGCCCTTTGAGTG
Organism: Ochotona princeps; assembly: GCF_030435755.1. Lineage (NCBI taxonomy): Eukaryota > Metazoa > Chordata > Mammalia > Lagomorpha > Ochotonidae > Ochotona > Ochotona princeps. The sequence continues at coordinate 2,021 of NW_026696884.1, read as the reverse complement.
CCTAGGACTGAAATGAAGCTTGGTGAGCATCCCACACAAACGAATGCTCCACATGCGGGTTTCACAGGCCACCAACTCCACATTCACAGGCAACTTCAGCGCCACAGCCGTTTTCAGATAGCCCTCAATGCAGAGGCTCTAGACGCAAATATTGGTGTGAGAGCTAATTCAATCCAGGAAACACTGCATGTTGGTGAAGGGCATATTGAAGAAGGATCAGCCGAGTGGTTCTTGTGGGAGAACAACTCCATTTGGCTCACTAACTTCAAACACCATCAGGCTTCCAAGCAGCTCTCAAGGAAACTCAGTTTTCACACTCTATGCTTAGTGCCCTTTGAGTGCCTAGGACTGAAAAGAAGCTTGTTGAGCATCCCACACAAACGAATGCTCCACATGCGGGTTTCACATGCCACCAACTCCACATTCTCAGGCAACTTCAGCGCCACAGCCGTTTTCAGATAGCCCTCAATGCAAAGGCTCTAGACGCAAATATTGGTGTGAGAGCTAATTCAATCAAGGAAACACTGCATGTTGTGAAGGGCATATTGAAGAAGGATCAGCCGAGTGGTTCTTGTGGGAGAACAACTCCATTTGGCTCACTATCTTCACACACCATCAGGCTTCCAAGCAGCTCTCAAGGAAACTCAGTTTTCACACTCTATGCTTAGTGCCCTTTGAGTCCATTATCTAGGATTGAACCTGGTAGAGCATCCCACACAAACGAATGCTCCACATGCGGGTTTCACATGCCACCAACTCCACATTCACAGGCAACTTCAGCGCCACAGCCATTTTCAGATAGCCCTCAATGCAAAGGCTCTAGACGCAAATATTGGTGTGAGAGCTAATTCAATCAAGGAAACACTGCATGTTGGTGAAGGGCATATTGAAGAAGGATCAGCCGAGTGGTTCTTGTGGAAGAACAACTCCATTTGGCTCACTAACTTCACACACCATCAGGCTTCCAAGCAGCTCTCAAGGAAACTCAGTTTTCACACTCTATGCTTAGTGCCCTTTGAGTGCATTAGCTAGGATTGAACCTGGTAGAGCATCCCACACAAACGAATGCTCCACATGCGGGTTTCACATGCCACCAACTCCTCATTCTCAGGCAACTTCAGCGCCACAGCCGTTTTCAGATAGCCCTCAATGCAAAGGCTCTAGACGCAAATATTGGTGTGAGAGCTAATTCAATCAAGGAAACACTGCATGTTGGTGAAGGGCATATTGAAGAAGGATCAGCCGAGTGGTTCTTGTGGGAGAACAACTCCATTTGGCTCACTAACTTCACACACCATCAGGCTTCCAAGCAGCTCTCAAGGAAACTCAATTTTCACACTCTATGCTTAGTGCCCTTTGAGTGCATTATCTAGAATTGCACCTGGTAGAGTATCCCACACAAACGAATGCTCCACATGCGGGTTTCACATGCCACCAACTCCACATTCTCAGGCAACTTCAGCGCCACAGCCGTTTTCAGATAGCCCTCAATGCAAAGGCTCTAGACGCAAATATTGGTGTGAGAGCTAATTCAATCAAGGAAACACTGCATGTTGGTGAAGTGCATATTGAAGAAGGATCAGCCGAGTGGTTCTTGTGGGAGAACAACTCCATTTGGCTCACTAACTTCACACACCATCAGGCTTCCAAGCAGCTCTCAAGGAAACTCAGTTTTCACACTCTATGCTTAGTGCCCTTTGAGTCCATTATCAAGGAATGAACCAGGTAGAGCATCCCACACAAACAAAAGCTCCACATGCGGGTTTCACATGCCACCAACTCCACATTCACAGGCAACTTCAGCGCCACAGCCGTTTTCAGATAGCCCTCAATGCAGAGGCTCTAGACGCAAATATTGGTGTGAGAGCTAATTCAATCCAGGAAACACTGCATGTTGGTGAAGGGCATATTGAAGAAGGATCAGCCGAGTTGTTCTTGTGGGAGAACAACTCCATTTGGCTCACTAACTTCACACACCATCAGGCTTCCAAGCAGCTCTCAAGGAAACTCAGTTTTCACAC
>NW_026696883.1:0-60788 GCF_030435755.1 Ochotona princeps | reverse complement strand
AGGAATGAACCTGGTAGAGCATCCCACACAAACGAATGCTCCACATGCGGGTTTCACATGCCCCCAACTCCACATTCACAGGCAACTTCAGCGCCACAGCCGTTTTCAGATAGCCCTCAATGCAAAGGCTCTAGACGCAAATATTGGTGTGAGAGCTAATTCAATCAAGGAAACACTGCATGTTGGTGAAGGGCATATTGAAGAAGGATCAGCCGAGTGGTTCTTGTGGGAGAACAACTCCATTTGGCTCACTAACTTCACACACCATCAGGCTTCCAAGCAGCTCTCAAGGAAACTCAGTTTTCACACTCTATGCTTAGTGCCCTTTGTATGGCTAGGACTGAAATGAACCTGGTAGAGCATCCCACACAAACGAATGTTCCACATGCGGGTTTCACATGCCACCAACTCCACATTGACAGGCAACTTCAGCGCCACAGCCGTTTTCAGATAGCCCTCAATGCAAAGGATCTAGACGCAAGTATTGGTGTGAGAGCTAATTCAATCAAGGAAACACTGCATGTTGGTGAAGGGCATATTGAAGAAGGATCAGCCGAGTGGTTCTTGTGGGAGAACAACTCCATTTGGCTCACTAACTTCACACACCATCAGGCTTCCAAGCAGCTCTCAAGGAAACTCAGTTTTCACACTCTATGCTTAGTGCCCTTTGTATGGCTAGGACTGAAATGAACCTGGTAGAGCATCCCACACAAACGAATGTTCCACATGCGGGTTTCACATGCCACCAACTCCACATTCACAGGCAACTTCAGCGCCACAGCCGTTTTCAGATAGCCCTCAATGCAAGGGCTCTAGATGCAAATATTGGTGTGAGAGCTAATTCAATCAAGGAAACACTGCATGTTGGTGAAGGGCATATTGAAGAAGGATCAGCCGAGTGGTTCTTGTGGGAGAACAACTCCATTTGGCTCACTAACTTCACACACCATCAGGCTTCCAAGCAGCTCTCAAGGAAACTCAGTTTTCACACTCTATGCTTAGTGCTCTTTGTGTGCCTAGGACTGAAATGAAGCTTGGTCAGCATCCCACACAAACGAATGCTCCACATGCGGGTTTCACATGCCACCAACTCCACATTCACAGGCAACTTCAGCGCCACAGCCGTTTTCAGATAGCCCTCAATGCAAAGGCTCTAGACGCAAATATTGGTGTGAGAGCTAATTCAATCAAGGAAACACTGCATGTTGGTGAAGGGCATATTGAAGAAGGATCAGCCGAGTGGTTCTTGTGGGAGAACAACTCCATTTGGCTCACTAACTTCGCACACCATCAGGCTTCCAAGCAGCTCTCAAGGAAACTCAGGTTTTCACACTCTATGCTTAGTGCCCTTTGAGTGCATTATCTAGGAATGAACCTGGTAGAGCATCCCACACAAACGAATGCTCCACATGCGGGTTTCACATGCCACCAACTCCACATTCACAGGCAACTTCAGCGCCACAGCCGTTTTCAGATAGCCCTCAATGCAAAGGCTCTAGACGCAAATATTGGTGTGAGCTAATTCAATCAAGGAAACACTGCATGTTGGTGAAGGGCATATTGAAGAAGGATCAGCCGAGTGGTTCTTGTGGGAGAACAACTCCATTTGGCTCACTAACTTCACACACCATCAGGCTTCCAAGCAGCTCTCAAGGAAACTCAGGTTTCACACTCTATGCTTAGTGCCCTTTGAGTGCATTATCTAGGAATGAACCTGGTAGAGCATCCCACACAAAAGAATGCTCCACATGCGGGTTTCACATGCCACCAACTCCACATTCACAGGCAACTTCAGCGCCACAGCCGTTTTCAGATAGCCCTCAATGCAAAGGCTCTAGACGCAAATATTGGTGTGAGAGCTAATTCAATCAAGGAAACACTGCATGTTGGTGAAGGGCATATTGAAGAAGGATCAGCCGAGTGGTTCTTGTGGGAGAACAACTCCATTTGGCTCACTAACTTCACACACCATCAGGCTTCCAAGCAGCTCTCAAGGAAACTCAGTTTTCACACTCTATGCTTAGTGCCGTTTGTATGGCTAGGACTGAAATGAAGCTTGGTCAGCATCCCACACAAACGAATGCTCCACATGCGGGTTTCACATGCCACCAACTCCACATTCACAGGCAACTTCAGCGCCACAGCCGTTTTCATATAGCCCTCAATGCAAAGGCTCTAGACGCAAATATTGGTGTGAGAGCTAATTCAATCAAGGAAACACTGCATGTTGGTGAAGGGCATATTGAAGAAGGATCAGCCGAGTGGTTCTTGTGGGAGAACAACTCCATTTGGCTCACTAACTTCACACACCATCAGGCTTCCAAGCAGCTCTCAAGGAAACTCAGTTTTCACACTCTATGCTTAGTGCCCTTTGAGTGCATTATCTAGGAATGAACCTGGTAGAGCATCCCACACAAACGAATGCTCCACATGCGGGTTTCACATGCCACCAACTCCACATTCACAGACAACTTCAGCGCCACAGCCGTTTTCAGATAGCCCTCAATGCAAGGGCTCTAGACGCAAATATTGGTGTGAGAGCTAATTCAATCAAGGAAACAATGCATGTTGGTGAAGGGCATATTGAAGAAGGATCAGCCGAGTGGTTCTTGTGGGAGAACAACTCCATTTGGCTCACTAACTTCACACACCATCAGTCTTCCAAGCAGCTCTCAAGGAAACTCAGTTTTCACACTCTATGCTTAGTGCCCTTTGTATGGCTAGGACTGAAATGAACCTGGTAGAGCATCCCACACAAACGAATGTTCCACATGCGGGTTTCACATGCCACCAACTCCACATTCACAGGCAACTTCAGCGCCACAGCCGTTTTCAGATAGCCCTCAATGCAAAGGCTCTAGACGCAAATATTGGTGTGAGAGCTAATTCAATCAAGGAAACACTGCATGTTGGTGAAGGGCATATTGAAGAAGGATCAGCCGAGTGGTTCTTGTGGGAGAACAACTCCATTTGGCTCACTAACTTCACACACCATCAGGCTTCAAGCAGCTCTCAATGAAACTCAGTTTTCACACTCTATGCTTAGTGCCCTTTGAGTGCATTATCTAGGAATGAACCTGGTAGAGCATCCCACACAAACGAATGCTCCACATGCGGGTTTCACATGCCACCAACTCCACATTCACAGACAACTTCAGCGCCACAGCCGTTTTCAGATAGCCCTCAATGCAAGGGCTCTAGACGCAAATATTGGTGTGAGAGCTAATTCAATCAAGGAAACAATGCATGTTGGTGAAGGGCATATTGAAGAAGGATCAGCCGAGTGGTTCTTGTGGGAGAACAACTCCATTTGGCTCACTAACTTCACACACCATCAGGCTTCCAAGCAGCTCTCAAGGAAACTCAGTTTTCACACTCTATGCTTAGTGCCCTTTGTATGGCTAGGACTGAAATGAACCTGGTAGAGCATCCCACACAAACGAATGTTCCACATGCGGGTTTCACATGCCACCAACTCCACATTCACAGGCAACTTCAGCGCCACAGCCGTTTTCAGATAGCCCTCAATGCAAAGGCTCTAGACGCAAATATTGGTGTGAGAGCTAATTCAATCAAGGAAACACTGCATGTTGGTGAAGGGCATATTGAAGAAGGATCAGCCGAGTGGTTCTTGTGGGAGAACAACTCCATTTGGCTCACTAACTTCACACACCATCAGGCTTCCAAGCAGCTCTCAAGGAAACTCAGTTTTCACACTCTATGCTTAGTGCTCTTTGTGTGCCTAGGACTGAAATGAAGCTTGGTCAGCATCCCACACAAACGAATGCTCCACATGCGGGTTTCACATGCCACCAACTCCACATTCACAGGCAACTTCAGCGCCACAGCCGTTTTCAGATAGCCCTCAATGCAAAGGCTCTAGACGCAAATATTGGTGTGAGCTAATTCAATCAAGGAAACACTGCATGTTGGTGAAGGGCATATTGAAGAAGGATCAGCCGAGTGGTTTTTGTGGGAGAACAACTCCATTTGGCTCACTAACTTCACACACCATTAGGCTTCCAAGCAGCTCTCAAGGAAACTCAGGTTTCACACTCTATGCTTAGTGCCCTTTGAGTGCATTATCTAGGAATGAACCTGGTAGAGCATCCCACACAAAAGAATGCTCCACATGCGGGTTTCACATGCCACCAACTCCACATTCACAGGCAACTTCAGCGCCACAGCCGTTTTCAGATAGCCCTCAATGCAAAGGCTCTAGACGCAAATATTGGTGTGAGAGCTAATTCAATCAAGGAAACACTGCATGTTGGTGAAGGGCATATTGAAGAAGGATCAGCCGAGTGGTTCTTGTGGGAGAACAACTCCATTTGGCTCACTAACTTCACACACCATCAGGCTTCCAAGCAGCTCTCAAGGAAACTCAGTTTTCACACTCTATGCTTAGTGCCGTTTGTATGGCTAGGACTGAAATGAAGCTTGGTCAGCATCCCACACAAACGAATGCTCCACATGCGGGTTTCACATGCCACCAACTCCACATTCACAGGCAACTTCAGCGCCACAGCCGTTTTCAGATAGCCCTCAATGCAAAGGCTCTAGACGCAAATATTGGTGTGAGAGCTAATTCAATCAAGGAAACACTGCATGTTGGTGAAGGGCATATTGAAGAAGGATCAGCCGAGTGGTTCTTGTGGGAGAACAACTCCATTTGGCTCACTAACTTCACACACCATCAGGCTTCCAAGCAGCTCTCAAGGAAACTCAGTTTTCACACTCTATGCTTAGTGCCCTTTGAGTGCATTATCTAGGAATGAACCTGGTAGAGCATCCCACACAAACGAATGCTCCACATGCGGGTTTCACATGCCACCAACTCCACATTCACAGACAACTTCAGCGCCACAGCCGTTTTCAGATAGCCCTCAATGCAAGGGCTCTAGACGCAAATATTGGTGTGAGAGCTAATTCAATCAAGGAAACAATGCATGTTGGTGAAGGGCATATTGAAGAAGGATCAGCCGAGTGGTTCTTGTGGGAGAACAACTCCATTTGGCTCACTAACTTCACACACCATCAGTCTTCCAAGCAGCTCTCAAGGAAACTCAGTTTTCACACTCTATGCTTAGTGCCCTTTGTATGGCTAGGACTGAAATGAACCTGGTAGAGCATCCCACACAAACGAATGTTCCACATGCGGGTTTCACATGCCACCAACTCCACATTCACAGGCAACTTCAGCGCCACAGCCATTTTCAGATAGCCCTCAATGCAAAGGCTCTAGACGCAAATATTGGTGTGAGAGCTAATTCAATCAAGGAAACACTGCATGTTGGTGAAGGGCATATTGAAGAAGGATCAGCCGAGTGGTTCTTGTGGGAGAACAACTCCATTTGGCTCACTAACTTCACACACCATCAGGCTTCCAAGCAGCTCTCAAGGAAACTCAGTTTTCACACTCTATGCTTAGTGCTCTTTGTGTGCCTAGGACTGAAATGAAGCTTGGTCAGCATCCCACACAAACGAATGCTCCACATGCGGGTTTCACATGCCACCAACTCCACATTCACAGGCAACTTCAGCGCCACAGCCGTTTTCAGATAGCCCTCAATGCAAAGGCTCTAGACGCAAATATTGGTGTGAGCTAATTCAATCAAGGAAACACTGCATGTTGGTGAAGGGCATATTGAAGAAGGATCAGCCGAGTGGTTCTTGTGGGAGAACAACTCCATTTGGCTCACTAACTTCACACACCATCAGGCTTCCAAGCAGCTCTCAAGGAAACTCAGGTTTCACACTCTATGCTTAGTGCCCTTTGAGTGCATTATCTAGGAATGAACCTGGTAGCGCATCCCACACAAACGAATGCTCCACATGCGGGTTTCACATGCCACCAACTCCACATTCACAGACAACTTCAGCGCCACAGCCGTTTTCAGATAGCCCTCAATGCAAGGGCTCTAGACGCAAATATTGGTGTGAGAGCTAATTCAATCAAGGAAACAATGCATGTTGGTGAAGGGCATATTGAAGAAGGATCAGCCGAGTGGTTCTTGTGGGAGAACAACTCCATTTGGCTCACTAACTTCACACACCATCAGGCTTCCAAGCAGCTCTCAAGGAAACTCAGGTTTCACACTCTATGCTTAGTGCCCTTTGAGTGCATTATCTAGGAATGAACCTGGTAGAGCATCCCACACAAACGAATGCTCCACATGCGGGTTTCACATGCCACCAACTCCACATTCACAGGCAACTTCAGCGCCACAGCCGTTTTCAGATAGCCCTCAATGCAAAGGCTCTAGACGCAAATATTGGTGTGAGAGCTAATTCAATCAAGGAAACACTGCATGTTGGTGAAGGGCATATTGAAGAAGGATCAGCCGAGTGGTTCTTGTGGGAGAACAACTCCACTTGGCTCACTAACTTCACACACCATCAGGCTTCCAAGCAGCTCTCAAGGAAACTCAGTTTTCACACTCTATGCTTAGTGCCCTTTGTATGGCTAGGACTGAAATGAAGCTTGGTCAGCATCCCACACATACGAATGCTCCACATGCGGGTTTCACATGCCACCAACTCCACATTCACAGGCAACTTCAGCGCCACAGCCGTTTTCAGATAGCCCTCAATGCAAAGGCTCTAGACGCAAATATTGGTGTGAGAGCTAATTCAATCAAGGAAACACTGCATGTTGGTGAAGGGCATATTGAAGAAGGATCAGCCGAGTGGTTCTTGTGGGAGAACAACTCCATTTGGCTCACTAACTTCACACACCATCAGGCTTCCAAGCAGCTCTCAAGGAAACTCAGGTTTCACACTCTATGTTTAGTGAACTTAGAGTGCATTATCTAGGAATGAACCTGGTAGAGCATCCCACACAAACGAATGCTCCACATGCGGGTTTCACATGCCACCAACTCCACATTCACAGGCAACTTCAGCGCCACAGCCGTTTTCAGATAGCCCTCAATGCAAAGGCTCTAGACGCAAATATTGGTGTGAGAGCTAATTCAATCAAGGAAACACTGCATGTTGGTGAAGGGCATATTGAAGAAGGATCAGCCGAGTGGTTCTTGTGGGAGAACAACTCCATTTGGCTCACTAACTTCACACACCATCAGGCTTCCAAGCAGCTCTCAAGGAAACTCAGTTTTCACACTCTATGCTTAGTGAACTTTGAGTGCATTATCTAGGAATGAACCTGGTAGAGCATCCCACACAAACGAATGCTCCACATGCGGGTTTCACATGCCACCAACTCCACATTCACAGACAACTTCAGCGCCACAGCCATTTTCAGATAGCCCTCAATGCAAAGGCTCTAGACGCAAATATTGGTGTGAGAGCTAATTCAATCAAGGAAACACTGCATGTTGGTGAAGGGCATATTGAAGAAGGATCAGCCGAGTGGTTCTTGTGGGAGAACAACTCCATTTGGCTCACTAACTTCACACACCATCAGGCTTCCAAGCAGCTCTCAAGGAAACTCAGTTTTCACACTCTATGTTTAGTGAACTTTGAGTGCATTATCTAGGAATGAACCTGGTAGAGCATCCCACACAAACGAATGCTCCACATGCGGGTTTCACATGCCACCAACTCCACATTCACAGGCAACTTCAGCGCCACAGCCGTTTTCAGATAGCCCTCAATGCAAAGGCTCTAGACGCAAATATTGGTGTGAGAGCTAATTCAATCAAGGAAACACTGCATGTTGGTGAAGGGCATGCTGAAGAAGGATCAGCCGAGTGGTTCTTGTGGGAGAACAACTCCATTTGGCTCACTAACTTCACACACCATCAGGCTTCCAAGCAGCTCTCAAGGAAACTCAGGTTTCACACTCTATGCTTAGTGCCCTTTGTGTGCCTAGGACTGAAATGAAGCTTGGTCAGCATCCCACAGAAACGAATGCTCCACATGCGGGTTTCACATGCCACCAACTCCACATTCACAGGCAACTTCAGCGCCACAGCCGTTTTCAGATAGCCCTCAATGCAAAGGCTCTAGACGCAAATATTGGTGTGAGAGCTAATTCAATGAAGGAAACACTGCATGTTGGTGAAGGGCATATTGAAGAAGGATCAGCCGAGTGGTTCTTGTGGGAGAACAACTCCATTTGGCTCACTAACTTCACACACCATCAGGCTTCCAAGCAGCTCTCAAGGAAACTCAGTTTTCACACTCTATGCTTAGTGCCCTTTGTGTGCCTAGGACTGAAATGAACTTGGTCAGCATCCCACAGAAACGAATGCTCCACATGCGGGTTTCACATGCCACCAACTCCACATTCACAGACAACTTCAGCGCCACAGCCGTTTTCAGATAGCCCTCAATGCAAGGGCTCTAGACGCAAATATTGGTGTGAGAGCTAATTCAATCAAGGAAACAATGCATGTTGGTGAAGGGCATATTGAAGAAGGATCAGCCGAGTGGTTCTTGTGGGAGAACAACTCCATTTGGCTCACTAACTTCACACACCATCAGTCTTCCAAGCAGCTCTCAAGGAAACTCAGTTTTCACACTCTATGCTTAGTGCCCTTTGTATGGCTAGGACTGAAATGAACCTGGTAGAGCATCCCACACAAACGAATGTTCCACATGCGGGTTTCACATGCCACCAACTCCACATTCACAGGCAACTTCAGCGCCACAGCCGTTTTCAGATAGCCCTCAATGCAAAGGCTCTAGACGCAAATATTGGTGTGAGAGCTAATTCAATCAAGGAAACACTGCATGTTGGTGAAGGGCATATTGAAGAAGGATCAGCCGAGTGGTTCTTGTGGGAGAACAACTCCATTTGGCTCACTAACTTCACACACCATCAGGCTTCCAAGCAGCTCTCAAGGAAACTCAGTTTTCACACTCTATGCTTAGTGCTCTTTGTGTGCCTAGGACTGAAATGAAGCTTGGTCAGCATCCCACACAAACGAATGCTCCACATGCGGGTTTCACATGCCACCAACTCCACATTCACAGGCAACTTCAGCGCCACAGCCGTTTTCAGATAGCCCTCAATGCAAAGGCTCTATACGCAAATATTGGTGTGAGCTAATTCAATCAAGGAAACACTGCATGTTGGTGAAGGGCATATTGAAGAAGGATCAGCCGAGTGGTTCTTGTGGGAGAACAACTCCATTTGGCTCACTAACTTCACACACCATCAGGCTTCCAAGCAGCTCTCAAGGAAACTCAGGTTTCACACTCTATGCTTAGTGCCCTTTGAGTGCATTATCTAGGAATGAACCTGGTAGCGCATCCCACACAAACGAATGCTCCACATGCGGGTTTCACATGCCACCAACTCCACATTCACAGACAACTTCAGCGCCACAGCCGTTTTCAGATAGCCCTCAATGCAAGGGCTCTAGACGCAAATATTGGTGTGAGAGCTAATTCAATCAAGGAAACAATGCATGTTGGTGAAGGGCATATTGAAGAAGGATCAGCCGAGTGGTTCTTGTGGGAGAACAACTCCATTTGGCTCACTAACTTCACACACCATCAGGCTTCCAAGCAGCTCTCAAGGAAACTCAGGTTTCACACTCTATGCTTAGTGCCCTTTGAGTGCATTATCTAGGAATGAACCTGGTAGAGCATCCCACACAAAAGAATGCTCCACATGCGGGTTTCACATGCCACCAACTCCACATTCACAGGCAACTTCAGCGCCACAGCCGTTTTCAGATAGCCCTCAATGCAAAGGCTCTAGACGCAAATATTGGTGTGAGAGCTAATTCAATCAAGGAAACACTGCATGTTGGTGAAGGGCATATTGAAGAAGGATCAGCCGAGTGGTTCTTGTGGGAGAACAACTCCACTTGGCTCACTAACTTCACACACCATCAGGCTTCCAAGCAGCTCTCAAGGAAACTCAGTTTTCACACTCTATGCTTAGTGCCCTTTGTATGGCTAGGACTGAAATGAAGCTTGGTCAGCATCCCACACATACGAATGCTCCACATGCGGGTTTCACATGCCACCAACTCCACATTCACAGGCAACTTCAGCGCCACAGCCGTTTTCAGATAGCCCTCAATGCAAAGGCTCTAGATGCAAATATTGGTGTGAGAGCTAATTCAATCAAGGAAACACTGCATGTTGGTGAAGGGCATATTGAAGAAGGATCAGCCGAGTGGTTCTTGTGGGAGAACAACTCCATTTGGCTCACTAACTTCACACACCATCAGGCTTCCAAGCAGCTCTCAAGGAAACTCAGTTTTCACACTCTATGTTTAGTGCCCTTTGAATGCATTATCTAGGAATGAACCTGGTAGAGCATCCCACACAAACAAATGCTCCACATGCGGGTTTCACATGCCACCAACTCCACATTCACAGGCAACTTCAGCGCCACAGCCGTTTTCAGATAGCCCTCAATGCAAAGGCTCTAGACGCAAATATTGGTGTGAGAGCTAATTCAATCAAGGAAACACTGCATGTTGGTGAAGGGCATATTGAAGAAGGATCAGCCGAGTGGTTCTTGTGGGAGAACAACTCCATTTGGCTCACTAACTTCACACACCATCAGGCTTCCAAGCAGCTCTCAAGGAAACTCAGGTTTCACACTCTATGCTTAGTGCCCTTTGAGTGCATTATCTAGGAATGAACCTGGTAGAGCATCCCACACAAACGAATGCTCCACATGCGGGTTTCACATGCCACCAACTCCACATTCACAGGCAACTTCAGCGCCACAGGCGTTTTCAGATAGCCCTCAATGCAAAGGCTCTAGACGCAAATATTGGTGTGAGAGCTAATTCAATCAAGGAAACACTGCATGTTGGTGAAGGGCATATTGAAGAAGGATCAGCCGAGTGGTTCTTGTGGGAGAACAACTCCATTAGGCTCACTAACTTCACACACCATCAGGCTTCCAAGCAGCTCTCAAGGAAACTCAGTTTTCACACTCTATGCTTAGTGAACTTTGAGTGCATTATCTAGGAATGAACCTGGTAGAGCATCCCACACAAACAAATGCTCCACATGCGGGTTTCACATGCCACCAACTCCACATTCACAGGCAACTTCAGCGCCACAGCCGTTTTCAGATAGCCCTCAATGCAAAGGCTCTAGACGCAAATATTGGTGTGAGAGCTAATTCAATCAAGGAAACACTGCATGTTGGTGAAGGGCATATTGAAGAAGGATCAGCCGAGTGGTTCTTGTGGGAGAACAACTCCATTTGGCTCACTAACTTCACACACCATCAGGCTTCCAAGCAGCTCTCAAGGAAACTCAGGTTTCACACTCTATGCTTAGTGCCCTTTGAGTGCATTATCTAGGAATGAACCTGGTAGAGCATCCCACACAAACGAATGCTCCACATGCGGGTTTCACATGCCACCAACTCCACATTCACAGGCAACTTCAGCGCCACAGCCGTTTTCAGATAGCCCTCAATGCAAAGGCTCTAGACGCAAATATTGGTGTGAGAGCTAATTCAATCAAGGAAACACTGCATGTTGGTGAAGGGCATATTGAAGAAGGATCAGCCGAGTGGTTCTTGTGGGAGAACAACTCCATTAGGCTCACTAACTTCACACACCATCAGGCTTCCAAGCAGCTCTCAAGGAAACTCAGTTTTCACACTCTATGCTTAGTGAACTTTGAGTGCATTATCTAGGAATGAACCTGGTAGAGCATCCCACACAAACAAATGCTCCACATGCGGGTTTCACATGCCACCAACTCCACATTCACAGGCAACTTCAGCGCCACAGCCGTTTTCAGATAGCCCTCAATGCAAAGGCTCTAGACGCAAATATTGGTGTGAGAGCTAATTCAATCAAGGAAACACTGCATGTTGGTGAAGGGCGTATTGAAGAAGGATCAGCCGAGTGGTTCTTGTGGGAGAACAACTCCATTTGGCTCACTAACTTCACACACCATCAGGCTTCCAAGCAGCTCTCAAGGAAACTCAGTTTTCACACTCTATGTTTAGTGAACTTTGAGTGCATTATCTAGGAATGAACCTGGTAGAGCATCCCACACAAACGAATGCTCCACATGCGGGTTTCACATGCCACCAACTCCACATTCACAGGCAACTTCAGCGCCACAGCCGTTTTCAGATAGCCCTCAATGCAAAGGCTCTAGACGTAAATATTGGTGTGAGAGCTAATTCAATCAAGGAAACACTGCATGTTGGTGAAGGGCATGTTGAAGAAGGATCAGCCGAGTGGTTCTTGTGGGAGAACAACTCCATTTGGCTCACTAACTTCACACACCATCAGGCTTCCAAGCAGCTCTCAAGGAAACTCAGTTTTCACACTCTATGCTTAGTGCCCTTTGTGTGCCTAGGACTGAAATGAAGCTTGGTCAGCATCCCACACAAACGAATGTTCCACATGCGGGTTTCACATGCCACCAACTCCACATTCACAGGCAACTTCAGCGCCACAGCCGTTTTCAGATAGCCCTCAAACCAAAGGCTCTAGACGCAAATATTGGTGTGAGAGCTAATTCAATCAAGGAAACACTGCATGTTGGTGAAGGGCATATTGAAGAAGGATCAGCCGAGTGGTTCTTGTGGGAGAACAACTCCATTTGGCTCACTAACTTCACACACCATCAGGCTTCCAAGCAGCTCTCAAGGAAACTCAGTTTTCACACTCTATGCTTAGAGGTCTTTTTGTGCCTAGGACTGAAATGAAGCTTGGTCAGCATCCCACAGAAACGAATGCTCCACATGCGGGTTTCACATGCCACCAACTCCACATTCACAGGCAACTTCAGCGCCACAGCCGTTTTCAGATAGCCCTCAATGCAAAGGCTCTAGACGCAAATATTGGTGTGAGCTAATTCAATCAAGGAAACACTGCATGTTGGTGAAGGGCATATTGAAGAAGGATCAGCCGAGTGGTTCTTGTGGGAGAACAACTCCATTTGGCTCACTAACTTCACACACCATCAGGCTTCCAAGCAGCTCTCAAGGAAACTCAGTTTTCACACTCTATGCTTAGTGCCCTTTGAATGCATTATCTAGGAATGAACCTGGTAGAGCATCCCACACAAACGAATGCTCCACATGCGGGTTTCACATGCCACCAACTCCACATTCACAGACAACTTCAGCGCCACAGCCGTTTTCAGATAGCCCTCAATGCAAGGGCTCTAGACGCAAATATTGGTGTGAGAGCTAATTCAATCAAGGAAACAATGCATGTTGGTGAAGGGCATATTGAAGAAGGATCAGCCGAGTGGTTCTTGTGGGAGAACAACTCCATTTGGCTCACTAACTTCACACACCATCAGTCTTCCAAGCAGCTCTCAAGGAAACTCAGTTTTCACACTCTATGCTTAGTGCCCTTTGTATGGCTAGGACTGAAATGAACCTGGTAGAGCATCCCACACAAACGAATGTTCCACATGCGGGTTTCACATGCCACCAACTCCACATTCACAGGCAACTTCAGCGCCACAGCCGTTTTCAGATAGCCCTCAATGCAAAGGCTCTAGACGCAAATATTGGTGTGAGAGCTAATTCAATCAAGGAAACACTGCATGTTGGTGAAGGGCCGTATTGAAGAAGGATCAGCCGAGTGGTTCTTGTGGGAGAACAACTCCATTAGGCTCACTAACTTCACACACCATCAGGCTTCCAAGCAGCTCTCAAGGAAACTCAGTTTTCACACTCTATGCTTAGTGCCCTTTGTGTGCCTAGGACTGAAATGAAGCTTGGTCAGCATCCCACACAAACGAATGTTCCACATGCGGGTTTCACATGCCACCAACTCCACATTCACAGGCAACTTCAGCGCCACAGCCGTTTTCAGATAGCCCTCAAACCAAAGGCTCTAGACGCAAATATTGGTGTGAGAGCTAATTCAATCAAGGAAACACTGCATGTTGGTGAAGGGCATATTGAAGAAGGATCAGCCGAGTGGTTCTTGTGGGAGAACAACTCCATTTGGCTCACTAACTTCACACACCATCAGGCTTCCAAGCAGCTCTCAAGGAAACTCAGTTTTCACACTCTATGCTTAGAGGTCTTTTTGTGCCTAGGACTGAAATGAAGCTTGGTCAGCATCCCACAGAAACGAATGCTCCACATGCGGGTTTCACATGCCACCAACTCCACATTCACAGGCAACTTCAGCGCCACAGCCGTTTTCAGATAGCCCTCAATGCAAAGGCTCTAGACGCAAATATTGGTGTGAGCTAATTCAATCAAGGAAACACTGCATGTTGGTGAAGGGCATATTGAAGAAGGATCAGCCGAGTGGTTCTTGTGGGAGAACAACTCCATTTGGCTCACTAACTTCACACACCATCAGGCTTCCAAGCAGCTCTCAAGGAAACTCAGTTTTCACACTCTATGCTTAGTGCCCTTTGAATGCATTATCTAGGAATGAACCTGGTAGAGCATCCCACACAAACGAATGCTCCACATGCGGGTTTCACATGCCACCAACTCCACATTCACAGACAACTTCAGCGCCACAGCCGTTTTCAGATAGCCCTCAATGCAAGGGCTCTAGACGCAAATATTGGTGTGAGAGCTAATTCAATCAAGGAAACAATGCATGTTGGTGAAGGGCATATTGAAGAAGGATCAGCCGAGTGGTTCTTGTGGGAGAACAACTCCATTTGGCTCACTAACTTCACACACCATCAGTCTTCCAAGCAGCTCTCAAGGAAACTCAGTTTTCACACTCTATGCTTAGTGCCCTTTGTATGGCTAGGACTGAAATGAACCTGGTAGAGCATCCCACACAAACGAATGTTCCACATGCGGGTTTCACATGCCACCAACTCCACATTCACAGGCAACTTCAGCGCCACAGCCGTTTTCAGATAGCCCTCAATGCAAAGGCTCTAGACGCAAATATTGGTGTGAGAGCTAATTCAATCAAGGAAACACTGCATGTTGGTGAAGGGCCGTATTGAAGAAGGATCAGCCGAGTGGTTCTTGTGGGAGAACAACTCCATTTGGCTCACTAACTTCACACACCATCAGGCTTCCAAGCAGCTCTCAAGGAAACTCAGTTTTCACAGTCTATGCTTAGTGCTCTTTGTGTGCCTAGGACTGAAATGAAGCTTGGTCAGCATCCCACACAAACGAATGCTCCACATGCGGGTTTCACATGCCACCAACTCCACATTCACAGGCAACTTCAGCGCCACAGCCGTTTTCAGATAGCCCTCAATGCAAAGGCTCTAGACGCAAATATTGGTGTGAGCTAATTCAATCAAGGAAACACTGCATGTTGGTGAAGGGCATATTGAAGAAGGATCAGCCGAGTGGTTTTTGTGGGAGAACAACTCCATTTGGCTCACTAACTTCACACACCATCAGGCTTCCAAGCAGCTCTCAAGGAAACTCAGTTTTCACACTCTATGCTTAGTGCCCTTTGAGTGCATTATCTAGGAATGAACCTGGTAGCGCATCCCACACAAACGAATGCTCCACATGCGGGTTTCACATGCCACCAACTCCACATTCACAGACAACTTCAGCGCCACAGCCGTGTTCAGATAGCCCTCAATGCAAGGGCTCTAGACGCAAATATTGGTGTGAGAGCTAATTCAATCAAGGAAACAATGCATGTTGGTGAAGGGCATATTGAAGAAGGATCAGCCGAGTGGTTCTTGTGGGAGAACAACTCCATTTGGCTCACTAACTTCACACACCATCAGGCTTCCAAGCAGCTCTCAAGGAAACTCAGGTTTCACACTCTATGCTTAGTGCCCTTTGAGTGCATTATCTAGGAATGAACCTGGTAGAGCATCCCACACAAAAGAATGCTCCACATGCGGGTTTCACATGCCACCAACTCCACATTCACAGGCAACTTCAGCGCCACAGCCGTTTTCAGATAGCCCTCAATGCAAAGGCTCTAGACGCAAATATTGGTGTGAGAGCTAATTCAATCAAGGAAACACTGCATGTTGGTGAAGGGCATATTGAAGAAGGATCAGCCGAGTGGTTCTTGTGGGAGAACAACTCCACTTGGCTCACTAACTTCACACACCATCAGGCTTCCAAGCAGCTCTCAAGGAAACTCAGTTTTCACACTCTATGCTTAGTGCCCTTTGTATGGCTAGGACTGAAATGAAGCTTGGTCAGCATCCCACACATACGAATGCTCCACATGCGGGTTTCACATGCCACCAACTCCACATTCACAGGCAACTTCAGCGCCACAGCCGTTTTCAGATAGCCCTCAATGCAAAGGCTCTAGATGCAAATATTGGTGTGAGAGCTAATTCAATCAAGGAAACACTGCATGTTGGTGAAGGGCATATTGAAGAAGGATCAGCCGAGTGGTTCTTGTGGGAGAACAACTCCATTTGGCTCACTAACTTCACACACCATCAGGCTTCCAAGCAGCTCTCAAGGAAACTCAGTTTTCACACTCTATGTTTAGTGCCCTTTGAATGCATTATCTAGGAATGAACCTGGTAGAGCATCCCACACAAACAAATGCTCCACATGCGGGTTTCACATGCCACCAACTCCACATTCACAGGCAACTTCAGCGCCACAGCCGTTTTCAGATAGCCCTCAATGCAAAGGCTCTAGACGCAAATATTGGTGTGAGAGCTAATTCAATCAAGGAAACACTGCATGTTGGTGAAGGGCATATTGAAGAAGGATCAGCCGAGTGGTTCTTGTGGGAGAACAACTCCATTTGGCTCACTAACTTCACACACCATCAGGCTTCCAAGCAGCTCTCAAGGAAACTCAGGTTTCACACTCTATGCTTAGTGCCCTTTGAGTGCATTATCTAGGAATGAACCTGGTAGAGCATCCCACACAAACGAATGCTCCACATGCGGGTTTCACATGCCACCAACTCCACATTCACAGGCAACTTCAGCGCCACAGCCATTTTCAGATAGCCCTCAATGCAAAGGCTCTAGACGCAAATATTGGTGTGAGAGCTAATTCAATCAAGGAAACACTGCATGTTGGTGAAGGGCATATTGAAGAAGGATCAGCCGAGTGGTTCTTGTGGGAGAACAACTCCATTAGGCTCACTAACTTCACACACCATCAGGCTTCCAAGCAGCTCTCAAGGAAACTCAGTTTTCACACTCTATGCTTAGTGAACTTTGAGTGCATTATCTAGGAATGAACCTGGTAGAGCATCCCACACAAACGAATGCTCCACATGCGGGTTTCACATGCCACCAACTCCACATTCACAGGCAACTTCAGCGCCACAGCCGTTTTCAGATAGCCCTCAATGCAAAGGCTCTAGACGCAAATATTGGTGTGAGAGCTAATTCAATCAAGGAAACACTGCATGTTGGTGAAGGGCATATTGAAGAAGGATCAGCCGAGTGGTTCTTGTGGGAGAACAACTCCATTTGGCTCACTAACTTCACACACCAGCAGGCTTCCAAGCAGCTCTCAAGGAAACTCAGTTTTCACACTCTATGTTTAGTGAACTTTGAGTGCATTATCTAGGAATGAACCTGGTAGAGCATCCCACACAAACGAATGCTCCACATGCGGGTTTCACATGCCACCAACTCCACATTCACAGGCAACTTCAGCGCCACAGCCGTTTTCAGATAGCCCTCAATGCAAAGGCTCTAGACGCAAATATTGGTGTGAGAGCTAATTCAATCAAGGAAACACTGCATGTTGGTGAAGGGCATGTTGAAGAAGGATCAGCCGAGTGGTTCTTTTGGGAGAACAACTCCATTTGGCTCACTAACTTCACACACCATCAGGCTTCCAAGCAGCTCTCAAGGAAACTCAGTTTTCACACTCTATGCTTAGTGCCCTTTGTGTGCCTAGGACTGAAATGAAGCTTGGTCAGCATCCCACACAAACGAATGCTCCACATGCGGGTTTCACATGCCACCAACTCCACATTCACAGGCAACTTCAGCGCCACAGCCGTTTTCAGATAGCCCTCAATGCAAAGGCTCTAGACGCAAATATTGGTGTGAGAGCTAATTCAATCAAGGAAACACTGCATGTTGGTGAAGGGCATATTGAAGAAGGATCAGCCGAGTGGTTCTTGTGGGAGAACAACTCCATTTGGCTCACTAACTTCACACACCATCTGGCTTCCAAGCAGCTCTCAAGGAAACTCAGTTTTCACACTCTATGCTTAGAGGTCTTTTTGTGCCTAGGACTGAAATGAAGCTTGGTCAGCATCCCACAGAAACGAATGCTCCACATGCGGGTTTCACATGCCACCAACTCCACATTCACAGGCAACTTCAGCGCCACAGCCGTTTTCAGATAGCCCTCAATGCAAAGGCTCTAGACGCAAATATTGGTGTGAGAGCTAATTCAATCAAGGAAACACTGCATGTTGGTGAAGGGCATATTGAAGAAGGATCAGCCGAGTGGTTCTTGTGGGAGAACAACTCCATTTGGCTCACTAACTTCACACACCATCAGGCTTCCAAGCAGCTCTCAAGGAAACTCAGTTTTCACACTCTATGCTTAGTGCCCTTTTTGTGCCTAGGACTGAAATGAACTTGGTCAGCATCCCACAGAAACGAATGCTCCACATGCGGGTTTCACATGCCACCAACTCCACATTCACAGGCAACTTCAGCGCCACAGCCGTTTTCAGATAGCCCTCAATGCAAAGGCTCTAGACGCAAATATTGGTGTGAGAGCTAATTCAATCAAGGAAACACTGCATGTTGGTGAAGGGCATATTGAAGAAGGATCAGCCGAGTGGTTCTTGTGGGAGAACAACTCCATTTGGCTCACTAACTTCACACACCATCAGGCTTCCAAGCAGCTCTCAAGGAAACTCAGGTTTCACACTCTATGCTTAGTGCCCTTAGTATGACTAGGACTGAAATGAAGCTTGGTCAGCATCCCACACAAACGAATGCTCCACATGCGGGTTTCACATGCCACCAACTCCACATTCACAGGAAACTTCAGCGCCACAGCCGTTTTCAGATAGCCCTCAAAAAAAAGGCTCTAGACGCAAATATTGGTGTGAGAGCTAATTCAATCAAGGAAACACTGCATGTTGGTGAAGGGCATATAGAAGAAGGATCAGCCGAGTGGTTCTTGTGGGAGAACAACTCCATTTGGCTCACTAACTTCACACACCATCAGGCTTCCAAGCAGCTCTCAAGGAAACTCAGTTTTCACACTCTATGCTTAGTGGTCTTTGTGTGCCTAGGACTAAAATGAAGCTTGGTCAGCATCCCACAGAAACGAATGCTCCACATGCGGGTTTCACATGCCACCAACTCCACATTCACAGGCAACTTCAGCGCCACAGCCGTTTTCAGATAGCCCTCAAACCAAAGGCTCTAGACGCAAATATTGGTGTGAGAGCTAATTCAATCAAGGAAACACTGCATGTTGGTGAAGGGCATATTGAAGAAGGATCAGCCGAGTGGTTCTTGTGGGAGAACAACTCCATTTGGCTCACTAACTTCACACACCATCAGGCTTCCAAGCAGCTCTCAAGGAAACTCAGTTTTCACACTCTATGCTTAGTGCCCTTTGTGTGCCTAGGACTGAAATGAACCTGGTAGAGCATCCCACACAAACAAATGCTCCACATGCGGGTTTCACATGCCACCAACTCCACATTCACAGGCAACTTCAGCGCCACAGCCGTTTTCAGATAGCCCTCAATGCAAAGGCTCTAGACGCAAATATTGGTGTGAGAGGTAATTCAATCAAGGAAACACTGCATGTTGGTGAAGGGCATATTGAAGAAGGATCAGCCGAGTGGTTCTTGTGGGAGAACAACTCCATTTGGCTCACTAACTTCACACACCATCAGGCTTCCAAGCAGCTCTCAAGGAAACTCAGTTTTCACACTCTATGTTTAGTGCCCTTTGAATGCATTATCTAGGAATGAACCTGGTAGAGCATCCCACACAAACAAATGCTCCACATGCGGGTTTCACATGCCACCAACTCCACATTCACAGGCAACATCAGCGCCACAGCCGTTTTCAGATAGCCCTCAATGCAAAGGCTCTAGACGCAAATATTGGTGTGAGAGCTAATTCAATCAAGGAAACACTGCATGTTGGTGAAGGGCATATTGAAGAAGGATCAGCCGAGTGGTTCTTGTGGGAGAACAACTCCATTTGGCTCACTAACTTCACACACCATCAGGCTTCCAAGCAGCTCTCAAGGAAACTCAGTTTTCACACTCTATGCTTAGTGCCCTTTGAGTGCATTATCTAGGAATGAACCTGGTAGAGCATCCCACACAAACGAATGCTCCACATGCGGGTTTCACATGCCACCAACTCCACATTCACAGGCAACTTCAGCGCCACAGCCGTTTTCAGATAGCCCTCAATGCAAAGGCTCTAGACGCAAATATTGGTGTGAGAGCTAATTCAATCAAGGAAACACTGCATGTTGGTGAAGGGCATATTGAAGAAGGATCAGCCGAGTGGTTCTTGTGGGAGAACAACTCCATTTGGCTCACTAACTTCACACACCATCAGGCTTCCAAGCAGCTCTCAAGGAAACTCAGTTTTCACACTCTATGCTTAGTGCCCTTAGTATGACTAGGACTGAAATGAAGCTTGGTCAGCATCCCACACAAACGAATGCTCCACATGCGGGTTTCACATGCCACCAACTCCACATTCACAGGCAACTTCAGCGCCACAGCCGTTTTCAGATAGCCCTCAAACCAAAGGCTCTAGACGCAAATATTGGTGTGAGAGCTAATTCAATCAAGGAAACACTGCATGTTGGTGAAGGACATATTGAAGAAGGATCAGCCGAGTGGTTCTTGTGGGAGAACAACTCCATTTGGCTCACTAACTTCACACACCATCAGGCTTCCAAGCAGCTCTCAAGGAAACTCAGTTTTCACACTCTATGTTTAGTGCCCTTTGAGTGCATTATCTAGGAATGAACCTGGTAGAGCATCCCACAGAAACGAATGCTCCACATGCGGGTTTCACATGCCACCAACTCCACATTCACAGGCAACTTCAGCGCCACAGCCGTTTTCAGATAGCCCTCAATGCAAAGGCTCTAGACGCAAATATTGGTGTGAGAGCTAATTCAATCAAGGAAACACTGCATGTTGGTGAAGGGCATATTGAAGAAGGATCAGCCGAGTGGTTCTTGTGGGAGAACAACTCCATTTGGCTCACTAACTTCACACACCATCAGGCTTCCAAGCAGCTCTCAAGGAAACTCAGTTTTCACACTCTATGCTTAGAGGTCTTTTTGTGCCTAGGACTGAAATGAAGCTTGGTCAGCATCCCACAGAAACGAATGCTCCACATGCGGGTTTCACATGCCACCAACTCCACATTCACAGGCAACTTCAGCGCCACAGCCGTTTTCAGATAGCCCTCAATGCAAAGGCTCTAGACGCAAATATTGGTGTGAGAGCTAATTCAATCAAGGAAACACTGCATGTTGGTGAAGGGCATATTGAAGAAGGATCAGCCGAGTGGTTCTTGTGGGAGAACAACTCCATTTGGCTCACTAACTTCACACACCATCAGGCTTCCAAGCAGCTCTCAAGGAAACTCAGTTTTCACACTCTATGCTTAGTGCCCTTTTTGTGCCTAGGACTGAAATGAACTTGGTCAGCATCCCACAGAAACGAATGCTCCACATGCGGGTTTCACATGCCACCAACTCCACATTCACAGGCAACTTCAGCGCCACAGCCGTTTTCAGATAGCCCTCAATGCAAAGGCTCTAGACGCAAATATTGGTGTGAGAGCTAATTCAATCAAGGAAACACTGCATGTTGGTGAAGGGCATATTGAAGAAGGATCAGCCGAGTGGTTCTTGTGGGAGAACAACTCCATTTGGCTCACTAACTTCACACACCATCAGGCTTCCAAGCAGCTCTCAAGGAAACTCAGTTTTCACACTCTATGCTTAGTGCCCTTTGAGTGCATTATCTAGGAATGAACCTGGTAGAGCATCCCACACAAACGAATGCTCCACATGCGGGTTTCACATGCCACCAACTCCACATTCACAGGCAACTTCAGCGCCACAGCCGTTTTCAGATAGCCCTCAATGCAAAGGCTCTAGACGCAAATATTGGTGTGAGAGCTAATTCAATCAAGGAAACACTGCATGTTGGTGAAGGGCATATTGAAGAAGGATCAGCCGAGTGGTTCTTGTGGGAGAACAACTCCATTTGGCTCACTAACTTCACACACCATCAGGCTTCCAAGCAGCTCTCAAGGAAACTCAGTTTTCACACTCTATGTTTAGTGCCCTTTGAGTGCATTATCTAGGAATGAACCTGGTAGAGCATCCCACAGAAACGAATGCTCCACATGCGGGTTTCACATGCCACCAACTCCACATTCACAGGCAACTTCAGCGCCACAGCCGTTTTCAGATAGCCCTCAATGCAAAGGCTCTAGACGCAAATATTGGTGTGAGAGCTAATTCAATCAAGGAAACACTGCATGTTGGTGAAGGGCATATTGAAGAAGGATCAGCCGAGTGGTTCTTGTGGGAGAACAACTCCATTTGGCTCACTAACTTCACACACCATCAGGCTTCCAAGCAGCTCTCAAGGAAACTCAGTTTTCACACTCTATGCTTAGTGCCCTTTGTGTGCCTAGGACTGAAATGAACCTGGTAGAGCATCCCACACAAACAAATGCTCCACATGCGGGTTTCACATGCCACCAACTCCACATTCACAGGCAACTTCAGCGCCACAGCCGTTTTCAGATAGCCCTCAATGCAAAGGCTCTAGACGCAAATATTGGTGTGAGAGCTAATTCAATCAAGGAAACACTGCATGTTGGTGAAGGGCATATTGAAGAAGGATCAGCCGAGTGGTTCTTGTGGGAGAACAACTTCATTTGGCTCACTAACTTCACACACCATCAGGCTTCCAAGCAGCTCTCAAGGAAACTCAGTTTTCACACTCTATGCTTAGTGCCCTTTGAGTGCCTAGGACTGAAATGAAGCTTGGTCAGCATCCCACAGAAACGAATGCTCCACATGCGTGTTTCACATGCCACCAACTCCACATTCACAGGCAACTTCAGCGCCACAGCCGTTTTCAGATAGCTCTCAATGCAAAGGCTCTAGACGCAAATATTGGTGTGAGAGCTAATTCAATCAAGGAAACACTGCATGTTGGTGAAGGACATATTGAAGAAGGATCAGCCGAGTGGTTCTTGTGGGAGAACAACTCCATTTGGCTCACTAACTTCACACACCATCAGGCTTCCAAGCAGCTCTCAAGGAAACTCAGTTTTCACACTCTATGTTTAGTGCCCTTTGAGTGCATTATCTAGGAATGAACCTGGTAGAGCATCCCACACAAACGAATGCTCCATATGCGGGTTTCACATGCCACCAACTCCACATTCACAGGCAACTTCAGCGCCACAGCCGTTTTCAGATAGCCCTCAATGCAAAGGCTCTAGACGCAAATATTGGTGTGAGAGCTAATTCAATCAAGGAAACACTGCATGTTGGTGAAGGGCATATTGAAGAAGGATCAGCCGAGTGGTTCTTGTGGGAGAACAACTCCATTTGGCTCACTAACTTCACACACCATCAGGCTTCCAAGCAGCTCTCAAGGAAACTCAGTTTTCACACTCTATGTTTAGTGCCCTTTGAATGCATTATCTAGGAATGAACCTGGTAGAGCATCCCACACAAACAAATGCTCCACATGCGGGTTTCACATGCCACCAACTCCACATTCACAGGCAACTTCAGCGCCACAGCCGTTTTCAGATAGCCCTCAATGCAAAGGCTCTAGACGCAAATATTGGTGTGAGAGCTAATTCAATCAAGGAAACACTGCATGTTGGTGAAGGGCATGTTGAAGAAGGATCAGCCGAGTGGTTCTTGTGGGAGAACAACTCCATTTGGCTCACTAACTTCACACACCATCAGGCTTCCAAGCAGCTCTCAAGGAAACTCAGTTTTCACACTCTATGCTTAGTGCCCTTTGAGTGCATTATCTAGGAATGAACCTGGTAGAGCATCCCACACAAACGAATGCTCCACATGCGGGTTTCACATGCCACCAACTCCACATTCACAGGCAACTTCAGCGCCACAGCCGTTTTCAGATAGCCCTCAATGCAAAGGCTCTAGACGCAAATATTGGTGTGAGAGCTAATTCAATCAAGGAAACACTGCATGTTGGTGAAGGGCATATTGAAGAAGGATCAGCCGAGTGGTTCTTGTGGGAGAACAACTCCATTTGGCTCACTAACTTCACACACCATCAGGCTTCCAAGCAGCTCTCAAGGAAACTCAGTTTTCACACTCTATGCTTAGTGCCCTTTGTATGACTAGGACTGAAATGAAGCTTGGTCAGCATCCCACACAAACGAATGCTCCACATGCGGGTTTCACATGCCACCAACTCCACATTCACAGGCAACTTCAGCGCCACAGCCGTTTTCAGATAGCCCTCAAACCAAAGGCTCTAGACGCAAATATTGGTGTGAGAGCTAATTCAATCAAGGAAACACTGCATGTTGGTGAAGGACATATTGAAGAAGGATCAGCCGAGTGGTTCTTGTGGGAGAACAACTCCATTTGGCTCACTAACTTCACACACCATCAGGCTTCCAAGCAGCTCTCAAGGAAACTCAGTTTTCACACTCTATGTTTAGTGCCCTTTGAGTGCATTATCTAGGAATGAACCTGGTAGAGCATCCCACACAAACGAATGCTCCACATGCGGGTTTCACATGCCACCAACTCCACATTCACAGGCAACTTCAGCGCCACAGCCGTTTTCAGATAGCCCTCAATGCAAAGGCTCTAGATGCAAATATTGGTGTGAGAGCTAATTCAATCAAGGAAACACTGCATGTTGGTGAAGGGCATATTGAAGAAGGATCAGCCGAGTGGTTCTTGTGGGAGAACAACTCCATTTGGCTCACTAACTTCACACACCATCAGGCTTCCAAGCAGCTCTCAAGGAAACTCAGTTTTCACACTCTATGTTTAGTGCCCTTTGATTGCATTATCTAGGAATGAACCTGGTAGAGCATCCCACACAAACAAATGCTCCACATGCGGGTTTCACATGCCACCAACTCCACATTCACAGGCAACTTCAGCGCCACAGCCGTTTTCAGATAGCCCTCAATGCAAAGGCTCTAGACGCAAATATTGGTGTGAGAGCTAATTCAATCAAGGAAACACTGCATGTTGGTGAAGGGCATATTGAAGAAGGATCAGCCGAGTGGTTCTTGTGGGAGAACAACTCCATTTGGCTCACTAACTTCACACACCATCAGGCTTCCAAGCAGCTCTCAAGGAAACTCAGTTTTCACACTCTATGCTTAGTGGTCTTTGTGTGCCTAGGACTGAAATGAAGCTTGGTCAGCATCCCACAGAAACGAATGCTCCACATGCGGGTTTCACATGCCACCAACTCCACATTCACAGGCAACTTCAGCGCCACAGCCGTTTTCAGATAGCCCTCAATGCAAAGGCTCTAGACGCAAATATTGGTGTGAGAGCTAATTCAATCAAGGAAACACTGCATGTTGGTGAAGGGCATATTGAAGAAGGATCAGCCGAGTGGTTCTTGTGGGAGAACAACTCCATTTGGCTCACTAACTTCACACACCATCAGGCTTCCAAGCAGCTCTCAAGGAAACTCAGTTTTCACACTCTATGCTTAGTGCCCTTAGTATGACTAGGACTGAAATGAAGCTTGGTCAGCATCCCACAGAAACAAATGCTCCACATGCGGGTTTTACATGCCACCAACTCCACATTCACAGGCAACTTCAGCGCCACAGCCGTTTTCAGATAGCTCTCAATGCAAAGGCTCTAGACGCAAATATTGGTGTGAGAGCTAATTCAATCAAGGAAACACTGCATGTTGGTGAAGGACATATTGAAGAAGGATCAGCCGAGTGGTTCTTGTGGGAGAACAACTCCATTTGGCTCACTAACTTCACACACCATCAGGCTTCCAAGCAGCTCTCAAGGAAACTCAGTTTTCACACTCTATGTTTAGTGCCCTTTGAGTGCATTATCTAGGAATGAACCTGGTAGTGCATCCCACACAAACGAATGCTCCACATGCGGGTTTCACATGCCACCAACTCCACATTCACAGGCAACTTCAGCGCCACAGCCGTTTTCAGATAGCCCTCAATGCAAAGGCTCTAGATGCAAATATTGGTGTGAGAGCTAATTCAATCAAGGAAACACTGCATGTTGGTGAAGGGCATATTGAAGAAGGATCAGCCGAGTGGTTCTTGTGGGAGAACAACTCCATTTGGCTCACTAACTTCACACACCATCAGGCTTCCAAGCAGCTCTCAAGGAAACTCAGTTTTCACACTCTATGTTTAGTGCCCTTTGAATGCATTATCTAGGAATGAACCTGGTAGAGCATCCCACACAAACAAATGCTCCACATGCGGGTTTCACATGCCACCAACTCCACATTCACAGGCAACTTCAGCGCCACAGCCGTTTTCAGATAGCCCTCAATGCAAAGGCTCTAGACGCAAATATTGGTGTGAGAGCTAATTCAATCAAGGAAACACTGCATGTTGGTGAAGGGCATATTGAAGAAGGATCAGCCGAGTGGTTCTTGTGGGAGAACAACTCCATTTGGCTCACTAACTTCACACACCATCAGGCTTCCAAGCAGCTCTCAAGGAAACTCAGGTTTCACACTCTATGCTTAGTGCCCTTTGAGTGCATTATCTAGGAATGAACCTGGTAGAGCATCCCAAACAAACGAATGCTCCACATGCGGGTTTCACATGCCACCAACTCCACATTCACAGGCAACTTCAGCGCCACAGCCGTTTTCAGATAGCCCTCAATGCAAAGGCTCTAGACGCAAATATTGGTGTGAGAGCTAATTCAATCAAGGAAACACTGCATGTTGGTGAAGGGCATATTGAAGAAGGATCAGCCGAGTGGTTCTTGTGGGAGAACAACTCCATTTGGCTCACTAACTTCACACACCATCAGGCTTCCAAGCAACTCTCAAGGAAATTCAGTTTTCACACTCTATGCTTAGTGCCCTTTGTGTGCCTAGGACTGAAATGAAGCTTGGTCAGCATCCCACACAAACGAATGCTCCACATGCGGGTTTCACATGCCACCAACTCCACATTCACAGGCAACTTCAGCGCCACAGCCGTTTTCAGATAGCCCTCAATGCAAAGGCTCTAGACGCAAATATTGGTGTGAGAGCTAATTCAATCAAGGAAACACTGCATGTTGGTGAAGGGCATATTGAAGAAGGATCAGCCGAGTGGTTCTTGTGGGAGAACAACTCCATTTGGCTCACTAACTTCACACACCATCAGGCTTCCAAGCAGCTCTCAAGGAAACTCAGTTTTCACACTCTATGTTTAGTGAACTTAGAGTGCATTATCTAGGAATGAACCTGGTAGAGCATCCCACACAAACGAATGCTCCACATGCGGGTTTCACATGCCACCAACTCCACATTCACAGGCAACTTCAGCGCCACAGCCGTTTTCAGATAGCCCTCAATGCAAAGGCTCTAGACGCAAATATTGGTGTGAGAGCTAATTCAATCAAGGAAACACTGCATGTTGGTGAAGGGCATATTGAAGAAGGATCAGCCGAGTGGTTCTTGTGGGAGAACAACTCCATTTGGCTCACTAACTTCACACACCATCAGGCTTCCAAGCAGCTCTCAAGGAAACTCAGTTTTCACACTCTGCTTAGTGCCCTTTGTGTGCCTAGGACTGAAATGAAGCTTGGTCAGCATCCCACACAAACGAATGTTCCACATGCGGGTTTCACATGCCACCAACTCCACATTCACAGGCAACTTCAGCGCCACAGCCGTTTTCAGATAGCCCTCAAACCAAAGGCTCTAGACGCAAATATTGGTGTGAGAGCTAATTCAATCAAGGAAACACTGCATGTTGGTGAAGGGCATATTGAAGAAGGATCAGCCGAGTGGTTCTTGTGGGAGAACAACTCCATTTGGCTCACTAACTTCACACACCATCAGGCTTCCAAGCAGCTCTCAAGGAAACTCAGTTTTCACACTCTATGCTTAGTGCTATTTGTGTGCCTAGGACTGAAATGAAGCTTGGTCAGCATCCCACACAAACGAATGCTCCACATGCGAGTTTCACATGCCACCAACTCCACATTCACAGGCAACTTCAGCGCCACAGCCGTTTTCAGATAGCCCTCAAACCAAAGGCTCTAGACGCAAATATTGGTGTGAGAGCTAATTCAATCAAGGAAACACTGCATGTTGGTGAAGGGCATATTGAAGAAGGATCAGCCGAGTGGTTCTTGTGGGAGAACAACTCCATTTGGCTCACTAACTTCACACACCATCAGGCTTCCAAGCAGCTCTCAAGGAAATTCAGTTTTCACACTCTATGCTTAGTGCCCTTTGTGTGCCTAGGACTGAAATGAAGCTTGGTCAGCATCCCACACAAACGAATGCTCCACATGCGGGTTTCACATGCCACCAACTCCACATTCACAGGCAACTTCAGCGCCACAGCCGTTTTCAGATAGCCCTCAATGCAAAGGCTCTAGACGCAAATATTGGTGTGAGAGCTAATTCAATCAAGGAAACACTGCATGTTGGTGAAGGGCATATTGAAGAAGGATCAGCCGAGTGGTTCTTGTGGGAGAACAACTCCATTTGGCTCACTAACTTCACACACCATCAGGCTTCCAAGCAGCTCTCAAGGAAACTCAGTTTTCACACTCTATGTTTAGTGAACTTAGAGTGCATTATCTAGGAATGAACCTGGTAGAGCATCCCACACAAACGAATGCTCCACATGCGGGTTTCACATGCCACCAACTCCACATTCACAGGCAACTTCAGCGCCACAGCCGTTTTCAGATAGCCCTCAATGCAAAGGCTCTAGACGCAAATATTGGTGTGAGAGCTAATTCAATCAAGGAAACACTGCATGTTGGTGAAGGGCATATTGAAGAAGGATCAGCCGAGTGGTTCTTGTGGGAGAACAACTCCATTTGGCTCACTAACTTCACACACCATCAGGCTTCCAAGCAGCTCTCAAGGAAACTCAGTTTTCACACTCTGCTTAGTGCCCTTTGTGTGCCTAGGACTGAAATGAAGCTTGGTCAGCATCGCACACAAACGAATGTTCCACATGCGGGTTTCACATGCCACCAACTCCACATTCACAGGCAACTTCAGCGCCACAGCCGTTTTCAGATAGCCCTCAAACCAAAGGCTCTAGACGCAAATATTGGTGTGAGAGCTAATTCAATCAAGGAAACACTGCATGTTGGTGAAGGGCATATTGAAGAAGGATCAGCCGAGTGGTTCTTGTGGGAGAACAACTCCATTTGGCTCACTAACTTCACACACCATCAGGCTTCCAAGCAGCTCTCAAGGAAACTCAGTTTTCACACTCTATGCTTAGTGCTATTTGTGTGCCTAGGACTGAAATGAAGCTTGGTCAGCATCCCACACAAACGAATGCTCCACATGCGAGTTTCACATGCCACCAACTCCACATTCACAGGCAACTTCAGCGCCGCAGCCGTTTTCAGATAGCCCTCAAACCAAAGGCTCTAGACGCAAATATTGGTGTGAGAGCTAATTCAATCAAGGAAACACTGCATGTTGGTGAAGGGCATATTGAAGAAGGATCAGCCGAGTGGTTCTTGTGGGAGAACAACTCCATTTGGCTCACTAACTTCACACACAATCAGGCTTCCAAGCAGCTCTCAAGGAAACTCAGTTTTCACACTCTATGCTTAGTGCCCTTTTTGTGCCTAGGACTGAAATGAAGCTTGGTCAGCATCCCACAGAAACGAATGCTCCACACGCGGCTTTCACATGCCACCAACTCCACATTCACAGGCAACTTCAGCGCCACAGCCGTTTTCAGATAGCCCTCAAACCAAAGGCTCTAGACGCAAATATTGGTGTGAGAGCTAATTCAATCAAGGAAACACTGCATGTTGGTGAAGGGCATATTGAAGAAGGATCAGCCGAGTGGTTCTTGTGGGAGAACAACTCCATTTGGCTCACTAACTTCACACACCATCAGGCTTCCAAGCAGCTCTCAAGGAAACTC
Organism: Ochotona princeps; assembly: GCF_030435755.1. NCBI lineage: Eukaryota > Metazoa > Chordata > Mammalia > Lagomorpha > Ochotonidae > Ochotona > Ochotona princeps. Next base: position 30,842 of record NW_026696883.1, on the reverse strand, counting down.
AGTTTTCACACTCTATGTTTAGTGCCCTTTGAATGCATTATCTAGGAATGAACCTGGTAGAGCATCCCACACAAACAAATGCTCCAAATGCGGGTTTCACATGCCACCAACTCCACATTCACAGGCAACTTCAGCGCCACAGCCGTTTTCAGATAGCCCTCAATGCAAAGGCTCTAGACGCAAATATTGGTGTGAGAGCTAATTCAATCAAGGAAACACTGCATGTTGGTGAAGGGCATATTGAAGAAGGATCAGCCGAGTGGTTCTTGTGGGAGAACAACTCCATTTGGCTCACTAACTTCACACACCATCAGGCTTCCAAGCAGCTCTCAAGGAAACTCAGTTTTCACACTCTATGCTTAGTGCCCTTTGAGTGCATTATCTAGGAATGAACCTGGTAGAGCATCCCACACAAACGAATGCTCCACATGCGGGTTTCACATGCCACCAACTCCACATTCACAGGCAACTTCAGCGCCACAGCCGTTTTCAGATAGCCCTCAATGCAAAGGCTCTAGACGCAAATATTGGTGTGAGAGCTAATTCAATCAAGGAAACACTGCAAGTTGGTGAAGGGCATATTGAAGAAGGATCAGCCGAGTGGTTCTTGTGGGAGAACAACTCCATTTGGCTCACTAACTTCACACACCATCAGGCTTCCAAGCAGCTCTCAAGGAAACTCAGTTTTCACACTCTATGCTTAGTGCCCTTAGTATGACTAGGACTGAAATGAAGCTTGGTCAGCATCCCACACAAACGAATGCTCCACATGCGGGTTTCACATGCCACCAACTCCACATTCACAGGCAACTTCAGCGCCGCAGCCGTTTTCAGATAGCCCTCAAACCAAAGGCTCTAGACGCAAATATTGGTGTGAGAGCTAATTCAATCAAGGAAACACTGCATGTTGGTGAAGGGCATATAGAAGAAGGATCAGCCAAGTGGTTCTTGTGGGAGAACAACTCCATTTGGCTCACTAACTTCACACACCATCAGGCTTCCAAGCAGCTCTCAAGGAAACTCAGGTTTCACACTCTATGCTTAGTGGTCTTTGTGTGCCTAGGACTGAAATGAAGCTTGGTCAGCATCCCACAGAAACAAATGCTCCACATGCGTGTTTTACATGCCACCAACTCCACATTCACAGGCAACTTCAGCGCCACAGCCGTTTTCAGATAGCCCTCAAACCAAAGGCTCTAGACGCAAATATTGGTGTGAGAGCTAATTCAATCAAGGAAACACTGCATGTTGGTGAAGGGCATATTGAAGAAGGATCAGCCGAGTGGTTCTTGTGGGAGAACAACTCCATTTGGCTCACTAACTTCATACACCATCAGGCTTCCAAGCAGCTCTCAAGGAAACTCAGTTTTCACACTCTATGCTTAGTGCCCTTTGAGTGCATTATCTAGGAATGAACCTGGTAGAGCATCCCACACAAACGAATGCTCCACATGCGGGTTTCACATGCCACCAACTCCACATTCACAGGCAACTTCAGCGCCACAGCCGTTTTCAGATAGCCCTCAATGCAAAGGCTCTAGACGCAAATATTGGTGTGAGAGCTAATTCAATCAAGGAAACACTGCATGTTGGTGAAGGGCATATTGAAGAAGGATCAGCCGAGTGGTTCTTGTGGGAGAACAACTCCATTTGGCTCACTAACTTCACACACCATCAGGCTTCCAAGCAGCTCTCAAGGAAACTCAGTTTTCACACTCTATGCTTAGTGCCCTTTGTATGGCTAGGACTGAAATGAACCTGGTAGAGCATCCCACACAAACAAATGCTCCACATGCGGGTTTCACATGCCACCAACTCCACATTCACAGGCAACTTCAGCGCCACAGCCGTTTTCAGATAGCCCTCAATGCAAAGGCTCTAGACGCAAATATTGGTGTGAGAGCTAATTCAATCAAGGAAACACTGCATGTTGGTGAAGGACATATTGAAGAAGGATCAGCCGAGTGGTTCTTGTGGGAGAACAACTCCATTTGGCTCACTAACTTCACACACCATCAGGCTTCCAAGCAGCTCTCAAGGAAACTCAGGTTTCACACTCTATGCTTAGTGCCCTTTGAGTGCATTATCTAGGAATGAACCTGGTAGAGCATCCCACACAAACGAATGCTCCACATGCGGGTTTCACATGCCACCAACTCCACATTCACAGGCAACTTCAGCGCCACAGCCGTTTTCAGATAGCCCTCAATGCAAAGGCTCTAGACGCAAATATTGGTGTGAGAGCTAATTCAATCAAGGAAACACTGCATGTTGGTGAAGGGCATATTGAAGAAGGATCAGCCGAGTGGTTCTTGTGGGAGAACAACTCCATTTGGCTCACTAACTTCACACACCATCAGGCTTCCAAGCAGCTCTCAAGGAAACTCAGTTTTCACACTCTATGCTTAGTGCCCTTTGTGTGCCTAGGACTGAAATGAAGCTTGGTCAGCATCCCACACAAACGAATGCTCCACATGCGGGTTTCACATGCCACCAACTCCACATTCACAGGCAACTTCAGCGCCACAGCCGTTTTCAGATAGCCCTCAATGCAAAGGCTCTAGACGCAAATATTGGTGTGAGAGCTAATTCAATCAAGGAAACACTGCATGTTGGTGAAGGGCATATTGAAGAAGGATCAGCCGAGTGGTTCTTGTGGGAGAACAACTCCATTTGGCTCACTAACTTCACACACCATCAGGCTTCCAAGCAGCTCTCAAGGAAACTCAGTTTTCACACTCTATGTTTAGTGAACTTAGAGTGCATTATCTAGGAATGAACCTGGTAGAGCATCCCACACAAACGAATGCTCCACATGCGGGTTTCACATGCCACCAACTCCACATTCACAGGCAACTTCAGCGCCACAGCCGTTTTCAGATAGCCCTCAATGCAAAGGCTCTAGACGCAAATATTGGTGTGAGAGCTAATTCAATCAAGGAAACACTGCATGTTGGTGAAGGGCATATTGAAGAAGGATCAGCCGAGTGGTTCTTGTGGGAGAACAACTCCATTTGGCTCACTAACTTCACACACAATCAGGCTTCCAAGCAGCTCTCAAGGAAACTCAGTTTTCACACTCTGCTTAGTGCCCTTTGTGTGCCTAGGACTGAAATGAAGCTTGGTCAGCATCCCACACAAACGAATGTTCCACATGCGGGTTTCACATGCCACCAACTCCACATTCACAGGCAACTTCAGCGCCACAGCCGTTTTCAGATAGCCCTCAAACCAAAGGCTCTAGACGCAAATATTGGTGTGAGAGCTAATTCAATCAAGGAAACACTGCATGTTGGTGAAGGGCATATTGAAGAAGGATCAGCCGAGTGGTTCTTGTGGGAGAACAACTCCATTTGGCTCACTAACTTCACACACCATCAGGCTTCCAAGCAGCTCTCAAGGAAACTCAGTTTTCACACTCTATGCTTAGTGCTATTTGTGTGCCTAGGACTGAAATGAAGCTTGGTCAGCATCCCACACAAACGAATGCTCCACATGCGAGTTTCACATGCCACCAACTCCACATTCACAGGCAACTTCAGCGCCACAGCCGTTTTCAGATAGCCCTCAATGCAAAGGCTCTAGACGCAAATATTGGTGTGAGAGCTAATTCAATCAAGGAAACACTGCATGTTGGTGAAGGGCATATTGAAGAAGGATCAGCCGAGTGGTTCTTGTGGGAGAACAACTCCATTTGGCTCACTAACTTCACACACAATCAGGCTTCCAAGCAGCTCTCAAGGAAACTCAGTTTTCACACTCTATGCTTAGTGCCCTTTTTGTGCCTAGGACTGAAATGAAGCTTGGTCAGCATCCCACAGAAACGAATGCTCCACATGCGGGTTTCACATGCCACCAACTCCACATTCACAGGCAACTGCAGCGCCACAGCCGTTTTCAGATAGCCCTCAAACCAAAGGCTCTAGACGCAAATATTGGTGTGAGAGCTAATTCAATCAAGGAAACACTGCATGTTGGTGAAGGGCATATTGAAGAAGGATCAGCCGAGTGGTTCTTGTGGGAGAACAACTCCATTTGGCTCACTAACTTCACACACCATCAGGCTTCCAAGCAGCTCTCAAGGAAACTCAGGTTTCACACTCTATGCTTAGTGCCCTTAGTATGACTAGGACTGAAATGAAGCTTGGTCAGCATCCCACACAAACGAATGCTCCACATGCGGGTTTCACATGCCACCAACTCCACATTCACAGGCAACTTCAGCGCCGCAGCCGTTTTCAGATAGCCCTCAAACCAAAGGCTCTAGACGCAAATATTGGTGTGAGAGCTAATTCAATCAAGGAAACACTGCATGTTGGTGAAGGGCATATAGAAGAAGGATCAGCCAAGTGGTTCTTGTGGGAGAACAACTCCATTTGGCTCACTAACTTCACACACCATCAGGCTTCCAAGCAGCTCTCAAGGAAACTCAGTTTTCACACTCTATGCTTAGTGGTCTTTGTGTGCCTAGGACTGAAATGAAGCTTGGTCAGCATCCCACAGAAACGAATGCTCCACATGCGGGTTTCACATGCCACCAACTCTACATTCACAGGCAACTTCAGCGCCACAGCCGTTTTCAGATAGCCCTCAATGCAAAGGCTCTAGACGCAAATATTGGTGTGAGAGCTAATTCAATCAAGGAAACACTGCATGTTGGTGAAGGGCATATTGAAGAAGGATCAGCCGAGTGGTTCTTGTGGGAGAACAACTCCATTTGGCTCACTAACTTCACACACCATCAGGCTTCCAAGCAGCTCTCAAGGAAACTCAGGTTTCACACTCTATGCTTAGTGCCCTTTGTGTGCCTAGGACTGAAATGAAGCTTGGTCAGCATCCCACACAAACGAATGCTCCACATGCGGGTTTCACATGCCACCAACTCCACATTCACAGGCAACTTCAGCGCCACAGCCGTTTTCAGATAGCCCTCAATGCAAAGGCTCTAGACGCAAATATTGGTGTGAGAGCTAATTCAATCAAGGAAACACTGCATGTTGGTGAAGGGCATATTGAAGAAGGATCAGCCGAGTGGTTCTTGTGGGAGAACAACTCCATTTGGCTCACTAACTTCATACACCATCAGGCTTCCAAGCAGCTCTCAAGGAAACTCAGTTTTCACACTCTATGCTTAGTGCCCTTTGAGTGCATTATCTAGGAATGAACCTGGTAGAGCATCCCACACAAACGAATGCTCCACATGCGGGTTTCACATGCCACCAACTCCACATTCACAGGCAACTTCAGCGCCACAGCCGTTTTCAGATAGCCCTCAATGCAAAGGCTCTAGACGCAAATATTGGTGTGAGAGCTAATTCAATCAAGGAAACACTGCATGTTGGTGAAGGGCATATTGAAGAAGGATCAGCCGAGTGGTTCTTGTGGGAGAACAACTCCATTTGGCTCACTAACTTCACACACCATCAGGCTTCCAAGCAGCTCTCAAGGAAACTCAGTTTTCACACTCTATGCTTAGTGCCCTTTGTATGGCTAGGACTGAAATGAACCTGGTAGAGCATCCCACACAAACAAATGCTCCACTTGCGGGTTTCACATGCCACCAACTCCACATTCACAGGCAACTTCAGCGCCACAGCCGTTTTCAGATAGCCCTCAATGCAAAGGCTCTAGACTCAAATATTGGTGTGAGAGCTAATTCAATCAAGGAAACACTGCATGTTGGTGAAGGGCATATTGAAGAAGGATCAGCCGAGTGGTTCTTGTGGGAGAACAACTCCATTTGGCTCACTAACTTCACACACCATCAGGCTTCCAAGCAGCTCTCAAGGAAACTCAGTTTTCACACTCTATGCTTAGTGCCCTTTGAGTGCCTAGGACTGAAATGAAGCTTGGTCAGCATCCCACAGAAATGAATGCTCCACATGCGTGTTTTACATGCCACCAACTCCACATTCACAGGCAACTTCAGCGCCACAGCCGTTTTCAGATAGCTCTCAATGCAAAGGCTCTAGACGCAAATATTGGTGTGAGAGCTAATTCAATCAAGGAAACACTGCATGTTGGTGAAGGACATATTGAAGAAGGATCAGCCGAGTGGTTCTTGTGGGATAACAACTCCATTTGGCTCACTAACTTCACACACCATCAGGCTTCCAAGCAGCTCTCAAGGAAACTCAGGTTTCACACTCTATGTTTAGTGCCCTTTGAGTGCATTATCTAGGAATGAACCTGGTAGGGCATCCCACACAAACGAATGCTCCACATGCGGGTTTCACATGCCACCAACTCCACATTCACAGGCAACTTCAGCGCCACAGCCGTTTTCAGATAGCCCTCAATGCAAAGGCTCTAGATGCAAATATTGGTGTGAGAGCTAATTCAATCAAGGAAACACTGCATGTTGGTGAAGGGCATATTGAAGAAGGATCAGCCGAGTGGTTCTTGTGGGAGAACAACTCCATTTGGCTCACTAACTTCACACACCATCAGGCTTCCAAGCAGCTCTCAAGGAAACTCAGTTTTCACACTCTATGTTTAGTGCCCTTTGAATGCATTATCTAGGAATGAACCTGGTAGAGCATCCCACACAAACGAATGCTCCACATGCGGGTTTCACATGCCACCAACTCCACATTCACAGGCAACTTCAGCGCCACAGCCGTTTTCAGATAGCCCTCAATGCAAAGGCTCTAGACGCAAATATTGGTGTGAGAGCTAATTCAATCAAGGAAACACTGCATGTTGGTGAAGGGCATATTGAAAAAGATCAGCCGAGTGGTTCTTGTGGGAGAACAACTCCATTTGGCTCACTGACTTCACACACCATCAGGCTTCCAAGCAGCTCTCAAGGAAACTCAGGTTTCACACTCTATGCTTAGTGCCCTTTGAGTGCATTATCTAGGAATGAACCTGGTAGAGCATCCCACACAAACGAATGCTCCACATGCGGGTTTCACATGCCACCAACTCCACATTCACAGGCAACTTCAGCGCCACAGCCGTTTTCAGATAGCCCTCAATGCAAAGGCTCTAGACGCAAATATTGGTGTGAGAGCTAATTCAATCAAGGAAACACTGCATGTTGGTGAAGGGCATATTGAAGAAGGATCAGCCGAGTGGTTCTTGTGGGAGAACAACTCCATTTGGCTCACTAACTTCACACACCATCAGGCTTCCAAGCAGCTCTCAAGGAAATTCAGTTTTCACACTCTATGCTTAGTGCCCTTTGTGTGCCTAGGACTGAAATGAAGCTTGGTCAGCATCCCACACAAACGAATGCTCCACATGCGGGTTTCACATGCCACCAACTCCACATTCACAGGCAACTTCAGCGCCACAGCCGTTTTCAGATAGCCCTCAATGCAAAGGCTCTAGACGCAAATATTGGTGTGAGAGCTAATTCAATCAAGGAAACACTGCATGTTGGTGAAGGGCATATTGAAGAAGGATCAGCCGAGTGGTTCTTGTGGGAGAACAACTCCATTTGGCTCACTAACTTCACACACCATCAGGCTTCCAAGCAGCTCTCAAGGAAACTCAGTTTTCACACTCTATGTTTAGTGAACTTTGAGTGCATTATCTAGGAATGAACCTGGTAGAGCATCCCACACAAACGAATGCTCCACATGCGGGTTTCACATGCCACCAACTCCACATTCACAGGCAACTTCAGCGCCACAGCCGTTTTCAGATAGCCCTCAATGCAAAGGCTCTAGACGCAAATATTGGTGTGAGAGCTAATTCAATCAAGGAAACACTGCATGTTGGTGAAGGGCATATTGAAGAAGGATCAGCCAAGTGGTTCTTGTGGGAGAACAACTCCATTTGGCTCACTAACTTCACACACAATCAGGCTTCCAAGCAGCTCTCAAGGAAACTCAGTTTTCACACTCTGCTTAGTGCCCTTTGTGTGCCTAGGACTGAAATGAAGCTTGGTCAGCATCCCACACAAACGAATGTTCCACATGCGGGTTTCACATGCCACCAACTCCACATTCACAGGCAACTTCAGCGCCACAGCCGTTTTCATATAGCCCTCAAACCAAAGGCTCTAGACGCAAATATTGGTGTGAGAGCTAATTCAATCAAGGAAACACTGCATGTTGGTGAAGGGCATATTGAAGAAGGATCAGCCAAGTGGTTCTTGTGGGAGAACAACTCCATTTGGCTCACTAACTTCACACACCATCAGGCTTCCAAGCAGCTCTCAAGGAAACTCAGTTTTCACACTCTATGCTTAGAGGTCTTTGTGTGCCTAGGACTGAAATGAAGCTTGGTCAGCATCCCACAGAAACGAATGCTCCACATGCGGGTTTCACATGCCACCAACTCCACATTCACAGGCAACTTCAGCGCCACAGCCGTTTTCAGATAGCCCTCAATGCAAAGGCTCTAGACGCAAATATTGGTGTGAGAGCTAATTCAATCAAGGAAACACTGCATGTTGGTGAAGGGCATATTGAAGAAGGATCAGCCGAGTGGTTCTTGTGGGAGAACAACTCCATTTGGCTCACTAACTTCACACACCATCAGGCTTCCAAGCAGCTCTCAAGGAAACTCAGTTTTCACACTCTATGCTTAGTGCCCTTTTTGTGCCTAGGACTGAAATGAAGCTTGGTCAGCATCCCACACAAACGAATGTTCCACATGCGGGTTTCACATGCCACCAACTCCACATTCACAGGCAACTTCAGCGCCACAGCCGTTTTCAGATAGCCCTCAAACCAAAGGCTCTAGACGCAAATATTGGTGTGAGAGCTAATTCAATCAAGGAAACACTGCATGTTGGTGAAGGGCATATTGAAGAAGGATCAGCCGAGTGGTTCTTGTGGGAGAACAACTCCATTTGGCTCACTAACTTCACACACCATCAGGCTTCCAAGCAGCTCTCAAGGAAACTCAGTTTTCACACTCTATGCTTAGTGCTATTTGTGTGCCTAGGACTGAAATGAAGCTTGGTCAGCATCCCACACAAACGAATGCTCCACATGCGAGTTTCACATGCCACCAACTCCACATTCACAGGCAACTTCAGCGCCGCAGCCGTTTTCAGATAGCCCTCAAACCAAAGGCTCTAGACGCAAATATTGGTGTGAGAGCTAATTCAATCAAGGAAACACTGCATGTTGGTGAAGGGCATATTGAAGAAGGATCAGCCGAGTGGTTCTTGTGGGAGAACAACTCCATTTGGCTCACTAACTTCACACACCATCAGGCTTCCAAGCAGCTCTCAAGGAAACTCAGTTTTCACACTCTATGTTTAGTGAACTTAGAGTGCATTATCTAGGAATGAACCTGGTAGAGCATCCCACACAAACGAATGCTCCACATGCGGGTTTCACATGCCACCAACTCCACATTCACAGGCAACTTCAGCGCCACAGCCGTTTTCAGATAGCCCTCAATGCAAAGGCTCTAGACGCAAATATTGGTGTGAGAGCTAATTCAATCAAGGAAACACTGCATGTTGGTGAAGGGCATATTGAAGAAGGATCAGCCGAGTGGTTCTTGTGGGAGAACAACTCCATTTGGCTCACTAACTTCACACACCATCAGGCTTCCAAGCAGCTCTCAAGGAAACTCAGTTTTCACACTCTGCTTAGTGCCCTTTGTGTGCCTAGGACTGAAATGAAGCTTGGTCAGCATCCCACACAAACGAATGTTCCACATGCGGGTTTCACATGCCACCAACTCCACATTCACAGGCAACTTCAGCGCCACAGCCGTTTTCAGATAGCCCTCAAACCAAAGGCTCTAGACGCAAATATTGGTGTGAGAGCTAATTCAATCAAGGAAACACTGCATGTTGGTGAAGGGCATATTGAAGAAGGATCAGCCGAGTGGTTCTTGTGGGAGAACAACTCCATTTGGCTCACTAACTTCACACACCATCAGGCTTCCAAGCAGCTCTCAAGGAAACTCAGTTTTCACACTCTATGCTTAGTGCTATTTGTGTGCCTAGGACTGAAATGAAGCTTGGTCAGCATCCCACACAAACGAATGCTCCACATGCGAGTTTCACATGCCACCAACTCCACATTCACAGGCAACTTCAGCGCCGCAGCCGTTTTCAGATAGCCCTCAAACCAAAGGCTCTAGACGCAAATATTGGTGTGAGAGCTAATTCAATCAAGGAAACACTGCATGTTGGTGAAGGGCATATTGAAGAAGGATCAGCCGAGTGGTTCTTGTGGGAGAACAACTCCATTTGGCTCACTAACTTCACACACAATCAGGCTTCCAAGCAGCTCTCAAGGAAACTCAGTTTTCACACTCTATGCTTAGTGCCCTTTTTGTGCCTAGGACTGAAATGAAGCTTGGTCAGCATCCCACACAAACGAATGCTCCACATGCGGGTTTCACATGCCACCAACTCCACATTCACAGGCAACTGCAGCGCCACAGCCGTTTTCAGATAGCCCTCAAACCAAAGGCTCTAGACGCAAATATTGGTGTGAGAGCTAATTCAATCAAGGAAACACTGCATGTTGGTGAAGGGCATATTGAAGAAGGATCAGCCGAGTGGTTCTTGTGGGAGAACAACTCCATTTGGCTCACTAACTTCACACACCATCAGGCTTCCAAGCAGCTCTCAAGGAAACTCAGGTTTCACACTCTATGCTTAGTGCCCTTAGTATGACTAGGACTGAAATGAAGCTTGGTCAGCATCCCACACAAACGAATGCTCCACATGCGGGTTTCACATGCCACCAACTCCACATTCACAGGCAACTTCAGCGCCGCAGCCGTTTTCAGATAGCCCTCAAACCAAAGGCTCTAGACGCAAATATTGGTGTGAGAGCTAATTCAATCAAGGAAACACTGCATGTTGGTGAAGGGCATATTGAAGAAGGATCAGCCGAGTGGTTCTTGTGGGAGAACAACTCCATTTGGCTCACTAACTTCACACACCATCAGGCTTCCAAGCAGCTCTCAAGGAAACTCAGTTTTCACACTCTATGCTTAGTGCCCTTTGTGTGCCTAGGACTGAAATGAAGCTTGGTCAGCATCCCACACAAACGAATGCTCCACATGCGGGTTTCACATGCCACCAACTCCACATTCACAGGCAACTTCAGCGCCACAGCCGTTTTCAGATAGCCCTCAATGCAAAGGCTCTAGACGCAAATATTGGTGTGAGAGCTAATTCAATCAAGGAAACACTGCATGTTGGTGAAGGGCATATTGAAGAAGGATCAGCCGAGTGGTTCTTGTGGGAGAACAACTCCATTTGGCTCACTAACTTCATACACCATCAGGCTTCCAAGCAGCTCTCAAGGAAACTCAGTTTTCACACTCTATGCTTAGTGCCCTTTGAGTGCATTATCTAGGAATGAACCTGGTAGAGCATCCCACACAAACGAATGCTCCACATGCGGGTTTCACATGCCACCAACTCCACATTCACAGGCAACTTCAGCGCCACAGCCGTTTTCAGATAGCCCTCAATGCAAAGGCTCTAGACGCAAATATTGGTGTGAGAGCTAATTCAATCAAGGAAACACTGCATGTTGGTGAAGGGCATATTGAAGAAGGATCAGCCGAGTGGTTCTTGTGGGAGAACAACTCCATTTGGCTCACTAACTTCACACACCATCAGGCTTCCAAGCAGCTCTCAAGGAAACTCAGTTTTCACACTCTATGCTTAGTGCCCTTTGTATGGCTAGGACTGAAATGAACCTGGTAGAGCATCCCACACAAACAAATGCTCCACTTGCGGGTTTCACATGCCACCAACTCCACATTCACAGGCAACTTCAGCGCCACAGCCGTTTTCAGATAGCCCTCAATGCAAAGGCTCTAGACGCAAATATTGGTGTGAGAGCTAATTCAATCAAGGAAACACTGCATGTTGGTGAAGGGCATATTGAAGAAGGATCAGCCGAGTGGTTCTTGTGGGAGAACAACTCCATTTGGCTCACTAACTTCACACACCATCAGGCTTCCAAGCAGCTCTCAAGGAAACTCAGTTTTCACACTCTATGCTTAGTGCCCTTTGAGTGCCTAGGACTGAAATGAAGCTTGGTCAGCATCCCACAGAAATGAATGCTCCACATGCGTGTTTTACATGCCACCAACTCCACATTCACAGGCAACTTCAGCGCCACAGCCGTTTTCAGATAGCTCTCAATGCAAAGGCTCTAGACGCAAATATTGGTGTGAGAGCTAATTCAATCAAGGAAACACTGCATGTTGGTGAAGGACATATTGAAGAAGGATCAGCCGAGTGGTTCTTGTGGGATAACAACTCCATTTGGCTCACTAACTTCACACACCATCAGGCTTCCAAGCAGCTCTCAAGGAAACTCAGTTTTCACACTCTATGTTTAGTGCCCTTTGAGTGCATTATCTAGGAATGAACCTGGTAGAGCATCCCACACAAACGAATGCTCCACATGCGGGTTTCACATGCCACCAACTCCACATTCACAGGCAACTTCAGCGCCACAGCCGTTTTCAGATAGCCCTCAATGCAAAGGCTCTAGATGCAAATATTGGTGTGAGAGCTAATTCAATCAAGGAAACACTGCATGTTGGTGAAGGGCATATTGAAGAAGGATCAGCCGAGTGGTTCTTGTGGGAGAACAACTCCATTTGGCTCACTAACTTCACACACCATCAGGCTTCCAAGCAGCTCTCAAGGAAACTCAGTTTTCACACTCTATGTTTAGTGCCCTTTGAATGCATTATCTAGGAATGAACCTGGTAGAGCATCCCACACAAACAAATGCTCCACATGCGGGTTTCACATGCCACCAACTCCACATTCACAGGCAACTTCAGCGCCACAGCCGTTTTCAGATAGCCCTCAATGCAAAGGCTCTAGACGCAAATATTGGTGTGAGAGCTAATTCAATCAAGGAAACACTGCATGTTGGTGAAGGGCATATTGAAGAAGGATCAGCCGAGTGGTTCTTGTGGGAGAACAACTCCATTTGGCTCACTAACTTCACACACCATCAGGCTTCCAAGCAGCTCTCAAGGAAACTCAGTTTTCACACTCTGCTTAGTGCCCTTTGTGTGCCTAGGACTGAAATGAAGCTTGGTCAGCATCCCACACAAACGAATGTTCCACATGCGGGTTTCACATGCCACCAACTCCACATTCACAGGCAACTGCAGCGCCACAGCCGTTTTCAGATAGCCCTCAAACCAAAGGCTCTAGACGCAAATATTGGTGTGAGAGCTAATTCAATCAAGGAAACACTGCATGTTGGTGAAGGGCATATTGAAGAAGGATCAGCCGAGTGGTTCTTGTGGGAGAACAACTCCATTTGGCTCACTAACTTCACACACCATCAGGCTTCCAAGCAGCTCTCAAGGAAACTCAGTTTTCACACTCTATGCTTAGTGCCCTTTGTGTGCCTAGGACTGAAATGAAGCTTGGTCAGCATCCCACACAAACGAATGCTCCACATGCGAGTTTCACATGCCACCAACTCCACATTCACAGGCAACTTCAGCGCCGCAGCCGTTTTCAGATAGCCCTCAAACCAAAGGCTCTAGACGCAAATATTGGTGTGAGAGCTAATTCAATCAAGGAAACACTGCATGTTGGTGAAGGGCATATTGAAGAAGGATCAGCCGAGTGGTTCTTGTGGGAGAACAACTCCATTTGGCTCACTAACTTCACACACAATCAGGCTTCCAAGCAGCTCTCAAGGAAACTCAGTTTTCACACTCTATGCTTAGTGCCCTTTTTGTGCCTAGGACTGAAATGAAGCTTGGTCAGCATCCCACAGAAACGAATGCTCCACATGCGGGTTTCACATGCCACCAACTCCACATTCACAGGCAACTGCAGCGCCACAGCCGTTTTCAGATAGCCCTCAAACCAAAGGCTCTAGACGCAAATATTGGTGTGAGAGCTAATTCAATCAAGGAAACACTGCATGTTGGTGAAGGGCATATTGAAGAAGGATCAGCCGAGTGGTTCTTGTGGGAGAACAACTCCATTTGGCTCACTAACTTCACACACCATCAGGCTTCCAAGCAGCTCTCAAGGAAACTCAGGTTTCACACTCTATGCTTAGTGCCCTTAGTATGACTAGGACTGAAATGAAGCTTGGTCAGCATCCCACACAAACGAATGCTCCACATGCGGGTTTCACATGCCACCAACTCCACATTCACAGGCAACTTCAGCGCCGCAGCCGTTTTCAGATAGCCCTCAAACCAAAGGCTCTAGACGCAAATATTGGTGTGAGAGCTAATTCAATCAAGGAAACACTGCATGTTGGTGAAGGGCATATAGAAGAAGGATCAGCCAAGTGGTTCTTGTGGGAGAACAACTCCATTTGGCTCACTAACTTCACACACCATCAGGCTTCCAAGCAGCTCTCAAGGAAACTCAGTTTTCACACTCTATGCTTAGTGGTCTTTGTGTGCCTAGGACTGAAATGAAGCTTGGTCAGCATCCCACAGAAACGAATGCTCCACATGCGGGTTTCACATGCCACCAACTCTACATTCACAGGCAACTTCAGCGCCACAGCCGTTTTCAGATAGCCCTCAATGCAAAGGCTCTAGACGCAAATATTGGTGTGAGAGCTAATTCAATCAAGGAAACACTGCATGTTGGTGAAGGGCATATTGAAGAAGGATCAGCCGAGTGGTTCTTGTGGGAGAACAACTCCATTTGGCTCACTAACTTCACACACCATCAGGCTTCCAAGCAGCTCTCAAGGAAACTCAGTTTTCACACTCTATGCTTAGTGCCCTTTGTGTGCCTAGGACTGAAATGAAGCTTGGTCAGCATCCCACACAAACGAATGCTCCACATGCGGGTTTCACATGCCACCAACTCCACATTCACAGGCAACTTCAGCGCCACAGCCGTTTTCAGATAGCCCTCAATGCAAAGGCTCTAGACGCAAATATTGGTGTGAGAGCTAATTCAATCAAGGAAACACTGCATGTTGGTGAAGGGCATATTGAAGAAGGATCAGCCGAGTGGTTCTTGTGGGAGAACAACTCCATTTGGCTCACTAACTTCATACACCATCAGGCTTCCAAGCAGCTCTCAAGGAAACTCAGTTTTCACACTCTATGCTTAGTGCCCTTTGAGTGCATTATCTAGGAATGAACCTGGTAGAGCATCCCACACAAACGAATGCTCCACATGCGGGTTTCACATGCCACCAACTCCACATTCACAGGCAACTTCAGCGCCACAGCCGTTTTCAGATAGCCCTCAATGCAAAGGCTCTAGACGCAAATATTGGTGTGAGAGCTAATTCAATCAAGGAAACACTGCATGTTGGTGAAGGGCATATTGAAGAAGGATCAGCCGAGTGGTTCTTGTGGGAGAACAACTCCATTTGGCTCACTAACTTCACACACCATCAGGCTTCCAAGCAGCTCTCAAGGAAACTCAGTTTTCACACTCTATGCTTAGTGCCCTTTGTATGGCTAGGACTGAAATGAACCTGGTAGAGCATCCCACACAAACAAATGCTCCACTTGCGGGTTTCACATGCCACCAACTCCACATTCACAGGCAACTTCAGCGCCACAGCTGTTTTCAGATAGCCCTCAATGCAAAGGCTCTAGACGCAAATATTGGTGTGAGAGCTAATTCAATCAAGGAAACACTGCATGTTGGTGAAGGGCATATTGAAGAAGGATCAGCCGAGTGGTTCTTGTGGGAGAACAACTCCATTTGGCTCACTAACTTCACACACCATCAGGCTTCCAAGCAGCTCTCAAGGAAACTCAGTTTTCACACTCTATGCTTAGTGCCCTTTGAGTGCCTAGGACTGAAATGAAGCTTGGTCAGCATCCCACAGAAATGAATGCTCCACATGCGTGTTTTACATGCCACCAACTCCACATTCACAGGCAACTTCAGCGCCACAGCCGTTTTCAGATAGCTCTCAATGCAAAGGCTCTAGACGCAAATATTGGTGTGAGAGCTAATTCAATCAAGGAAACACTGCATGTTGGTGAAGGACATATTGAAGAAGGATCAGCCGAGTGGTTCTTGTGGGATAACAACTCCATTTGGCTCACTAACTTCACACACCATCAGGCTTCCAAGCAGCTCTCAAGGAAACTCAGTTTTCACACTCTATGTTTAGTGCCCTTTGAGTGCATTATCTAGGAATGAACCTGGTAGAGCATCCCACACAAACGAATGCTCCACATGCGGGTTTCACATGCCACCAACTCCACATTCACAGGCAACTTCAGCGCCACAGCCGTTTTCAGATAGCCCTCAATGCAAAGGCTCTAGATGCAAATATTGGTGTGAGAGCTAATTCAATCAAGGAAACACTGCATGTTGGTGAAGGGCATATTGAAGAAGGATCAGCCGAGTGGTTCTTGTGGGAGAACAACTCCATTTGGCTCACTAACTTCACACACCATCAGGCTTCCAAGCAGCTCTCAAGGAAACTCAGTTTTCACACTCTATGTTTAGTGCCCTTTGAATGCATTATCTAGGAATGAACCTGGTAGAGCATCCCACACAAACAAATGCTCCACATGCGGGTTTCACATGCCACCAACTCCACATTCACAGGCAACTTCAGCGCCACAGCCGTTTTCAGATAGCCCTCAATGCAAAGGCTCTAGACGCAAATATTGGTGTGAGAGCTAATTCAATCAAGGAAACACTGCATGTTGGTGAAGGGCATATTGAAGAAGGATCAGCCGAGTGGTTCTTGTGGGAGAACAACTCCATTTGGCTCACTGACTTCACACACCATCAGGCTTCCAAGCAGCTCTCAAGGAAACTCAGGTTTCACACTCTATGCTTAGTGCCCTTTGAGTGCATTATCTAGGAATGAACCTGGTAGAGCATCCCACACAAACGAATGCTCCACATGCGGGTTTCACATGCCACCAACTCCACATTCACAGGCAACTTCAGCGCCACAGCCGTTTTCAGATAGCCCTCAATGCAAAGGCTCTAGACGCAAATATTGGTGTGAGAGCTAATTCAATCAAGGAAACACTGCATGTTGGTGAAGGGCATATTGAAGAAGGATCAGCCGAGTGGTTCTTGTGGGAGAACAACTCCATTTGGCTCACTAACTTCACACACCATCAGGCTTCCAAGCAGCTCTCAAGGAAATTCAGTTTTCACACTCTATGCTTAGTGCCCTTTGTGTGCCTAGGACTGAAATGAAGCTTGGTCAGCATCCCACACAAACGAATGCTCCACATGCGGGTTTCACATGCCACCAACTCCACATTCACAGGCAACTTCAGCGCCACAGCCGTTTTCAGATAGCCCTCAATGCAAAGGCTCTAGACGCAAATATTGGTGTGAGAGCTAATTCAATCAAGGAAACACTGCATGTTGGTGAAGGGCATATTGAAGAAGGATCAGCCGAGTGGTTCTTGTGGGAGAACAACTCCATTTGGCTCACTAACTTCACACACCATCAGGCTTCCAAGCAGCTCTCAAGGAAACTCAGTTTTCACACTCTATGTTTAGTGAACTTTGAGTGCATTATCTAGGAATGAACCTGGTAGAGCATCCCACACAAACGAATGCTCCACATGCGGGTTTCACATGCCACCAACTCCACATTCACAGGCAACTTCAGCGCCACAGCCGTTTTCAGATAGCCCTCAATGCAAAGGCTCTAGACGCAAATATTGGTGTGAGAGCTAATTCAATCAAGGAAACACTGCATGTTGGTGAAGGGCATATTGAAGAAGGATCAGCCGAGTGGTTCTTGTGGGAGAACAACTCCATTTGGCTCACTAACTTCACACACAATCAGGCTTCCAAGCAGCTCTCAAGGAAACTCAGTTTTCACACTCTGCTTAGTGCCCTTTGTGTGCCTAGGACTGAAATGAAGCTTGGTCAGCATCCCACACAAACGAATGTTCCACATGCGGGTTTCACATGCCACCAACTCCACATTCACAGGCAACTTCAGCGCCACAGCCGTTTTCATATAGCCCTCAAACCAAAGGCTCTAGACGCAAATATTGGTGTGAGAGCTAATTCAATCAAGGAAACACTGCATGTTGGTGAAGGGCATATTGAAGAAGGATCAGCCAAGTGGTTCTTGTGGGAGAACAACTCCATTTGGCTCACTAACTTCACACACCATCAGGCTTCCAAGCAGCTCTCAAGGAAACTCAGTTTTCACACTCTATGCTTAGAGGTCTTTGTGTGCCTAGGACTGAAATGAAGCTTGGTCAGCATCCCACACAAACGAATGCTCCACATGCGGGTTTCACATGCCACCAACTCCACATTCACAGGCAACTTCAGCGCCACAGCCGTTTTCAGATAGCCCTCAATGCAAAGGCTCTAGACGCAAATATTGGTGTGAGAGCTAATTCAATCAAGGAAACACTGCATGTTGGTGAAGGGCATATTGAAGAAGGATCAGCCGAGTGGTTCTTGTGGGAGAACAACTCCATTTGGCTCACTAACTTCACACACCATCAGGCTTCCAAGCAGCTCTCAAGGAAACTCAGTTTTCACACTCTGCTTAGTGCCCTTTGTGTGCCTAGGACTGAAATGAAGCTTGGTCAGCATCCCACACAAACGAATGTTCCACATGCGGGTTTCACATGCCACCAACTCCACATTCACAGGCAACTTCAGCGCCACAGCCGTTTTCAGATAGCCCTCAAACCAAAGGCTCTAGACGCAAATATTGGTGTGAGAGCTAATTCAATCAAGGAAACACTGCATGTTGGTGAAGGGCATATTGAAGAAGGATCAGCCGAGTGGTTCTTGTGGGAGAACAACTCCATTTGGCTCACTAACTTCACACACCATCAGGCTTCCAAGCAGCTCTCAAGGAAACTCAGTTTTCACACTCTATGCTTAGTGCTATTTGTGTGCCTAGGACTGAAATGAAGCTTGGTCAGCATCCCACACAAACGAATGCTCCACATGCGAGTTTCACATGCCACCAACTCCACATTCACAGGCAACTTCAGCGCCGCAGCCGTTTTCAGATAGCCCTCAAACCAAAGGCTCTAGACGCAAATATTGGTGTGAGAGCTAATTCAATCAAGGAAACACTGCATGTTGGTGAAGGGCATATTGAAGAAGGATCAGCCGAGTGGTTCTTGTGGGAGAACAACTCCATTTGGCTCACTAACTTCACACACCATCAGGCTTCCAAGCAGCTCTCAAGGAAATTCAGTTTTCACACTCTATGCTTAGTGCCCTTTGTGTGCCTAGGACTGAAATGAAGCTTGGTCAGCATCCCACACAAACGAATGCTCCACATGCGGGTTTCACATGCCACCAACTCCACATTCACAGGCAACTTCAGCGCCACAGCCGTTTTCAGATAGCCCTCAATGCAAAGGCTCTAGACGCAAATATTGGTGTGAGAGCTAATTCAATCAAGGAAACACTGCATGTTGGTGAAGGGCATATTGAAGAAGGATCAGCCGAGTGGTTCTTGTGGGAGAACAACTCCATTTGGCTCACTAACTTCACACACCATCAGGCTTCCAAGCAGCTCTCAAGGAAACTCAGTTTTCACACTCTATGTTTAGTGAACTTAGAGTGCATTATCTAGGAATGAACCTGGTAGAGCATCCCACACAAACGAATGCTCCACATGCGGGTTTCACATGCCACCAACTCCACATTCACAGGCAACTTCAGCGCCACAGCCGTTTTCAGATAGCCCTCAATGCAAAGGCTCTAGACGCAAATATTGGTGTGAGAGCTAATTCAATCAAGGAAACACTGCATGTTGGTGAAGGGCATATTGAAGAAGGATCAGCCGAGTGGTTCTTGTGGGAGAACAACTCCATTTGGCTCACTAACTTCACACACCATCAGGCTTCCAAGCAGCTCTCAAGGAAACTCAGTTTTCACACTCTGCTTAGTGCCCTTTGTGTGCCTAGGACTGAAATGAAGCTTGGTCAGCATCCCACACAAACGAATGTTCCACATGCGGGTTTCACATGCCACCAACTCCACATTCACAGGCAACTTCAGCGCCACAGCCGTTTTCAGATAGCCCTCAAACCAAAGGCTCTAGACGCAAATATTGGTGTGAGAGCTAATTCAATCAAGGAAACACTGCATGTTGGTGAAGGGCATATTGAAGAAGGATCAGCCGAGTGGTTCTTGTGGGAGAACAACTCCATTTGGCTCACTAACTTCACACACCATCAGGCTTCCAAGCAGCTCTCAAGGAAACTCAGTTTTCACACTCTATGTTTAGTGCCCTTTGAATGCATTATCTAGGAATGAACCTGGTAGAGCATCCCACACAAACAAATGCTCCACATGCGGGTTTCACATGCCACCAACTCCACATTCACAGGCAACTTCAGCGCCACAGCCGTTTTCAGATAGCCCTCAATGCAAAGGCTCTAGACGCAAATATTGGTGTGAGAGCTAATTCAATCAAGGAAACACTGCATGTTGGTGAAGGGCATATTGAAGAAGGATCAGCCGAGTGGTTCTTGTGGGAGAACAACTCCATTTGGCTCACTAACTTCACACACCATCAGGCTTCCAAGCAGCTCTCAAGGAAACTCAGTTTTCACACTCTATGCTTAGTGCCCTTAGTATGACTAGGACTGAAATGAAGCTTGGTCAGCATCCCACACAAACGAATGCTCCACATGCGGGTTTCACATGCCACCAACTCCACATTCACAGGCAACTTCAGCGCCACAGCCGTTTTCAGATAGCCCTCAAACCAAAGGCTCTAGACGCAAATATTGGTGTGAGAGCTAATTCAATCAAGGAAACACTGCATGTTGGTGAAGGGCATATAGAAGAAGGATCAGCCAAGTGGTTCTTGTGGGAGAACAACTCCATTTGGCTCACTAACTTCACACACCATCAGGCTTCCAAGCAGCTCTCAAGGAAACTCAGGTTTCACACTCTATGCTTAGTGGTCTTTGTGTGCCTAGGACTGAAATGAAGCTTGGTCAGCATCCCACAGAAACAAATGCTCCACATGCGGGTTTCACATGCCACCAACTCCACATTCACAGGCAACTTCAGCGCCACAGCCGTTTTCAGATAGCCCTCAATGCAAAGGCTCTAGACGCAAATATTGGTGTGAGAGCTAATTCAATCAAGGAAACACTGCATGTTGGTGAAGGGCATATTGAAGAAGGATCAGCCGAGTGGTTCTTGTGGGAGAACAACTCCATTTGGCTCACTAACTTCATACACCATCAGGCTTCCAAGCAGCTCTCAAGGAAACTCAGTTTTCACACTCTATGCTTAGTGCCCTTTGAGTGCATTATCTAGGAATGAACCTGGTAGAGCATCCCACACAAACGAATGCTCCACATGCGGGTTTCACATGCCACCAACTCCACATTCACAGGCAACTTCAGCGCCACAGCCGTTTTCAGATAGCCCTCAATGCAAAGGCTCTAGACGCAAATATTGGTGTGAGAGCTAATTCAATCAAGGAAACACTGCATGTTGGTGAAGGGCATATTGAAGAAGGATCAGCCGAGTGGTTCTTGTGGGAGAACAACTCCATTTGGCTCACTAACTTCACACACCATCAGGCTTCCAAGCAGCTCTCAAGGAAACTCAGTTTTCACACTCTATGCTTAGTGCCCTTTGTATGGCTAGGACTGAAATGAACCTGGTAGAGCATCCCACACAAACAAATGCTCCACATGCGGGTTTCACATGCCACCAACTCCACATTCACAGGCAACTTCAGCGCCACAGCCGTTTTCAGATAGCCCTCAATGCAAAGGCTCTAGACGCAAATATTGGTGTGAGAGCTAATTCAATCAAGGAAACACTGCATGTTGGTGAAGGGCATATTGAAGAAGGATCAGCCGAGTGGTTCTTGTGGGAGAACAACTCCATTTGGCTCACTAACTTCACACACCATCAGGCTTCCAAGCAGCTCTCAAGGAAACTCAGTTTTCACACTCTATGCTTAGTGCCCTTTGAGTGCCTAGGACTGAAATGAAGCTTGGTCAGCATCCCACAGAAATGAATGCTCCACATGCGTGTTTTACATGCCACCAACTCCACATTCACAGGCAACTTCAGCGCCACAGCCGTTTTCAGATAGCTCTCAATGCAAAGGCTCTAGACGCAAATATTGGTGTGAGAGCTAATTCAATCAAGGAAACACTGCATGTTGGTGAAGGACATATTGAAGAAGGATCAGCCGAGTGGTTCTTGTGGGAGAACAACTCCATTTGGCTCACTAACTTCACACACCATCAGGCTTCCAAGCAGCTCTCAAGGAAACTCAGGTTTCACACTCTATGCTTAGTGCCCTTTGAGTGCATTATCTAGGAATGAACCTGGTAGAGCATCCCACACAAACGAATGCTCCACATGCGGGTTTCACATGCCACCAACTCCACATTCACAGGCAACTTCAGCGCCACAGCCGTTTTCAGATAGCCCTCAATGCAAAGGCTCTAGACGCAAATATTGGTGTGAGAGCTAATTCAATCAAGGAAACACTGCATGTTGGTGAAGGGCATATTGAAGAAGGATCAGCCGAGTGGTTCTTGTGGGAGAACAACTCCATTTGGCTCACTAACTTCACACACCATCAGGCTTCCAAGCAGCTCTCAAGGAAATTCAGTTTTCACACTCTATGCTTAGTGCCCTTTGTGTGCCTAGGACTGAAATGAAGCTTGGTCAGCATCCCACACAAACGAATGCTCCACATGCGGGGTTCACATGCCACCAACTCCACATTCACAGGCAACTTCAGCGCCACAGCCGTTTTCAGATAGCCCTCAATGCAAAGGCTCTAGACGCAAATATTGGTGTGAGAGCTAATTCAATCAAGGAAACACTGCATGTTGGTGAAGGGCATATTGAAGAAGGATCAGCCGAGTGGTTCTTGTGGGAGAACAACTCCATTTGGCTCACTAACTTCACACACCATCAGGCTTCCAAGCAGCTCTCAAGGAAACTCAGTTTTCACACTCTATGTTTAGTGAACTTAGAGTGCATTATCTAGGAATGAACCTGGTAGAGCATCCCACACAAACGAATGCTCCACATGCGGGTTTCACATGCCACCAACTCCACATTCACAGGCAACTTCAGCGCCACAGCCGTTTTCAGATAGCCCTCAATGCAAAGGCTCTAGACGCAAATATTGGTGTGAGAGCTAATTCAATCAAGGAAACACTGCATGTTGGTGAAGGGCATATTGAAGAAGGATCAGCCGAGTGGTTCTTGTGGGAGAACAACTCCATTTGGCTCACTAACTTCACACACCATCAGGCTTCCAAGCAGCTCTCAAGGAAACTCAGTTTTCACACTCTGCTTAGTGCCCTTTGTGTGCCTAGGACTGAAATGAAGCTTGGTCAGCATCCCACACAAACGAATGTTCCACATGCGGGTTTCACATGCCACCAACTCCACATTCACAGGCAACTTCAGCGCCACAGCCGTTTTCAGATAGCCCTCAAACCAAAGGCTCTAGACGCAAATATTGGTGTGAGAGCTAATTCAATCAAGGAAACACTGCATGTTGGTGAAGGGCATATTGAAGAAGGATCAGCCGAGTGGTTCTTGTGGGAGAACAACTCCATTTGGCTCACTAACTTCACACACCATCAGGCTTCCAAGCAGCTCTCAAGGAAACTCAGTTTTCACACTCTATGCTTAGTGCTATTTGTGTGCCTAGGACTGAAATGAAGCTTGGTCAGCATCCCACACAAACGAATGCTCCACATGCGAGTTTCACATGCCACCAACTCCACATTCACAGGCAACTTCAGCGCCACAGCCGTTTTCAGATAGCCCTCAAACCAAAGGCTCTAGACGCAAATATTGGTGTGAGAGCTAATTCAATCAAGGAAACACTGCATGTTGGTGAAGGGCATATTGAAGAAGGATCAGCCGAGTGGTTCTTGTGGGAGAACAACTCCATTTGGCTCACTAACTTCACACACAATCAGGCTTCCAAGCAGCTCTCAAGGAAACTCAGTTTTCACACTCTATGCTTAGAGCCCATTTTGTGCCTAGGACTGAAATGAAGCTTGGTCAGCATCCCACAGAAACGAATGCTCCACATGCGGGTTTCACATGCCACCAACTCCACATTCACAGGCAACTGCAGCGCCACAGCCGTTTTCAGATAGCCCTCAAACCAAAGGCTCTAGACGCAAATATTGGTGTGAGAGCTAATTCAATCAAGGAAACACTGCATGTTGGTGAAGGGCATATTGAAGAAGGATCAGCCGAGTGGTTCTTGTGGGAGAACAACTCCATTTGGCTCACTAACTTCACACACCATCAGGCTTCCAAGCAGCTCTCAAGGAAACTCAGGTTTCACACTCTATGCTTAGTGCCCTTAGTATGACTAGGACTGAAATGAAGCTTGGTCAGCATCCCACACAAACGAATGCTCCACATGCGGGTTTCACATGCCACCAACTCCACATTCACAGGCAACTTCAGCGCCGCAGCCGTTTTCAGATAGCCCTCAAACCAAAGGCTCTAGACGCAAATATTGGTGTGAGAGCTAATTCAATCAAGGAAACACTGCATGTTGGTGAAGGGCATATAGAAGAAGGATCAGCCAAGTGGTTCTTGTGGGAGAACAACTCCATTTGGCTCACTAACTTCACACACCATCAGGCTTCCAAGCAGCTCTCAAGGAAACTCAGTTTTCACACTCTATGCTTAGTGCTCTTTGTGTGCCTAGGACTGAAATGAAGCTTGGTCAGCATCCCACAGAAACGAATGCTCCACATGCGGGTTTCACATGCCACCAACTCCACATTCACAGGCAACTTCAGCGCCACAGCCGTTTTCAGATAGCCCTCAATGCAAAGGCTCTAGACGCAAATATTGGTGTGAGAGCTAATTCAATCAAGGAAACACTGCATGTTGGTGAAGGGCATATTGAAGAAGGATCAGCCGAGTGGTTCTTGTGGGAGAACAACTCCATTTGGCTAACTTCACACACCATCAGGCTTCCAAGCAGCTCTCAAGGAAACTCAGTTTTCACACTCTATGCTTAGTGCCCTTTGTGTGCCTAGGACTGAAATGAAGCTTGGTCAGCATCCCACACAAACGAATGCTCCACATGCGGGTTTCACATGCCACCAACTCCACATTCACAGGCAACTTCAGCGCCACAGCCGTTTTCAGATAGCCCTCAATGCAAAGGCTCTAGACGCAAATATTGGTGTGAGAGCTAATTCAATCAAGGAAACACTGCATGTTGGTGAAGGGCATATTGAAGAAGGATCAGCCGAGTGGTTCTTGTGGGAGAACAACTCCATTTGGCTCACTAACTTCATACACCATCAGGCTTCCAAGCAGCTCTCAAGGAAACTCAGTTTTCACACTCTATGCTTAGTGCCCTTTGAGTGCATTATCTAGGAATGAACCTGGTAGAGCATCCCACACAAACGAATGCTCCACATGCGGGTTTCACATGCCACCAACTCCACATTCACAGGCAACTTCAGCGCCACAGCCGTTTTCAGATAGCCCTCAATGCAAAGGCTCTAGACGCAAATATTGGTGTGAGAGCTAATTCAATCAAGGAAACACTGCATGTTGGTGAAGGGCATATTGAAGAAGGATCAGCCGAGTGGTTCTTGTGGGAGAACAACTCCATTTGGCTCACTAACTTCACACACCATCAGGCTTCCAAGCAGCTCTCAAGGAAATTCAGTTTTCACACTCTATGCTTAGTGCCCTTTGTGTGCCTAGGACTGAAATGAAGCTTGGTCAGCATCCCACACAAACGAATGCTCCACATGCGGGGTTCACATGCCACCAACTCCACATTCACAGGCAACTTCAGCGCCACAGCCGTTTTCAGATAGCCCTCAATGCAAAGGCTCTAGACGCAAATATTGGTGTGAGAGCTAATTCAATCAAGGAAACACTGCATGTTGGTGAAGGGCATATTGAAGAAGGATCAGCCGAGTGGTTCTTGTGGGAGAACAACTCCATTTGGCTCACTAACTTCACACACCATCAGGCTTCCAAGCAGCTCTCAAGGAAACTCAGTTTTCACACTCTATGTTTAGTGAACTTAGAGTGCATTATCTAGGAATGAACCTGGTAGAGCATCCCACACAAACGAATGCTCCACATGCGGGTTTCACATGCCACCAACTCCACATTCACAGGCAACTTCAGCGCCACAGCCGTTTTCAGATAGCCCTCAATGCAAAGGCTCTAGACGCAAATATTGGTGTGAGAGCTAATTCAATCAAGGAAACACTGCATGTTGGTGAAGGGCATATTGAAGAAGGATCAGCCGAGTGGTTCTTGTGGGAGAACAACTCCATTTGGCTCACTAACTTCATACACCATCAGGCTTCCAAGCAGCTCTCAAGGAAACTCAGTTTTCACACTCTATGCTTAGTGCCCTTTGAGTGCATTATCTAGGAATGAACCTGGTAGAGCATCCCACACAAACGAATGCTCCACATGCGGGTTTCACATGCCACCAACTCCACATTCACAGGCAACTTCAGCGCCACAGCCGTTTTCAGATAGCCCTCAATGCAAAGGCTCTAGACGCAAATATTGGTGTGAGAGCTAATTCAATCAAGGAAACACTGCATGTTGGTGAAGGGCATATTGAAGAAGGATCAGCCGAGTGGTTCTTGTGGGAGAACAACTCCATTTGGCTCACTAACTTCACACACCATCAGGCTTCCAAGCAGCTCTCAAGGAAATTCAGTTTTCACACTCTATGCTTAGTGCCCTTTGTGTGCCTAGGACTGAAATGAAGCTTGGTCAGCATCCCACACAAACGAATGCTCCACATGCGGGGTTCACATGCCACCAACTCCACATTCACAGGCAACTTCAGCGCCACAGCCGTTTTCAGATAGCCCTCAATGCAAAGGCTCTAGACGCAAATATTGGTGTGAGAGCTAATTCAATCAAGGAAACACTGCATGTTGGTGAAGGGCATATTGAAGAAGGATCAGCCGAGTGGTTCTTGTGGGAGAACAACTCCATTTGGCTCACTAACTTCACACACCATCAGGCTTCCAAGCAGCTCTCAAGGAAACTCAGTTTTCACACTCTATGTTTAGTGAACTTAGAGTGCATTATCTAGGAATGAACCTGGTAGAGCATCCCACACAAACGAATGCTCCACATGCGGGTTTCACATGCCACCAACTCCACATTCACAGGCAACTTCAGCGCCACAGCCGTTTTCAGATAGCCCTCAATGCAAAGGCTCTAGACGCAAATATTGGTGTGAGAGCTAATTCAATCAAGGAAACACTGCATGTTGGTGAAGGGCATATTGAAGAAGGATCAGCCGAGTGGTTCTTGTGGGAGAACAACTCCATTTGGCTCACTAACTTCACACACCATCAGGCTTCCAAGCAGCTCTCAAGGAAACTCAGTTTTCACACTCTATGCTTAGTGCTATTTGTGTGCCTAGGACTGAAATGAAGCTTGGTCAGCATCCCACACAAACGAATGCTCCACATGCGAGTTTCACATGCCACCAACTCCACATTCACAGGCAACTTCAGCGCCGCAGCCGTTTTCAGATAGCCCTCAATGCAAAGGCTCTAGACGCAAATATTGGTGTGAGAGCTAATTCAATCAAGGAAACACTGCATGTTGGTGAAGGGCATATTGAAGAAGGATCAGCCGAGTGGTTCTTGTGGGAGAACAACTCCATTTGGCTCACTAACTTCACACACAATCAGGCTTCCAAGCAGCTCTCAAGGAAACTCAGTTTTCACACTCTATGCTTAGTGCCCATTTTGTGCCTAGGACTGAAATGAAGCTTGGTCAGCATCCCACAGAAACGAATGCTCCACATGCGGGTTTCACATGCCACCAACTCCACATTCACAGGCAACTGCAGCGCCACAGCCGTTTTCAGATAGCCCTCAAACCAAAGGCTCTAGACGCAAATATTGGTGTGAGAGCTAATTCAATCAAGGAAACACTGCATGTTGGTGAAGGGCATATTGAAGAAGGATCAGCCGAGTGGTTCTTGTGGGAGAACAACTCCATTTGGCTCACTAACTTCACACACCATCAGGCTTCCAAGCAGCTCTCAAGGAAACTCAGGTTTCACACTCTATGCTTAGTGCCCTTAGTATGACTAGGACTGAAATGAAGCTTGGTCAGCATCCCACACAAACGAATGCTCCACATGCGGGTTTCACATGCCACCAACTCCACATTCACAGGCAACTTCAGCGCCGCAGCCGTTTTCAGATAGCCCTCAAACCAAAGGCTCTAGACGCAAATATTGGTGTGAGAGCTAATTCAATCAAGGAAACACTGCATGTTGGTGAAGGGCATATAGAAGAAGGATCAGCCAAGTGGTTCTTGTGGGAGAACAACTCCATTTGGCTCACTAACTTCACACACCATCAGGCTTCCAAGCAGCTCTCAAGGAAACTCAGTTTTCACACTCTATGCTTAGTGGTCTTTGTGTGCCTAGGACTGAAATGAAGCTTGGTCAGCATCCCACAGAAACGAATGCTCCACATGCGGGTTTCACATGCCACCAACTCCACATTCACAGGCAACTTCAGCGCCACAGCCGTTTTCAGATAGCCCTCAATGCAAAGGCTCTAGACGCAAATATTGGTGTGAGAGCTAATTCAATCAAGGAAACACTGCATGTTGGTGAAGGGCATATTGAAGAAGGATCAGCCGAGTGGTTCTTGTGGGAGAACAACTCCATTTGGCTCACTAACTTCACACACCATCAGGCTTCCAAGCAGCTCTCAAGGAAACTCAGTTTTCACACTCTATGCTTAGTGCCCTTTGTGTGCCTAGGACTGAAATGAAGCTTGGTCAGCATCCCACACAAACGAATGCTCCACATGCGGGTTTCACATGCCACCAACTCCACATTCACAGGCAACTTCAGCGCCACAGCCGTTTTCAGATAGCCCTCAATGCAAAGGCTCTAGACGCAAATATTGGTGTGAGAGCTAATTCAATCAAGGAAACACTGCATGTTGGTGAAGGGCATATTGAAGAAGGATCAGCCGAGTGGTTCTTGTGGGAGAACAACTCCATTTGGCTCACTAACTTCATACACCATCAGGCTTCCAAGCAGCTCTCAAGGAAACTCAGTTTTCACACTCTATGCTTAGTGCCCTTTGAGTGCATTATCTAGGAATGAACCTGGTAGAGCATCCCACACAAACGAATGCTCCACATGCGGGTTTCACATGCCACCAACTCCACATTCACAGGCAACTTCAGCGCCACAGCCGTTTTCAGATAGCCCTCAATGCAAAGGCTCTAGACGCAAATATTGGTGTGAGAGCTAATTCAATCAAGGAAACACTGCATGTTGGTGAAGGGCATATTGAAGAAGGATCAGCCGAGTGGTTCTTGTGGGAGAACAACTCCATTTGGCTCACTAACTTCACACACCATCAGGCTTCCAAGCAGCTCTCAAGGAAACTCAGTTTTCACACTCTATGCTTAGTGCCCTTTGTATGGCTAGGACTGAAATGAACCTGGTAGAGCATCCCACACAAACAAATGCTCCACTTGCGGGTTTCACATGCCACCAACTCCACATTCACAGGCAACTTCAGCGCCACAGCCGTTTTCAGATAGCCCTCAATGCAAAGGCTCTAGACGCAAATATTGGTGTGAGAGCTAATTCAATCAAGGAAACACTGCATGTTGGCGAAGGGCATATTGAAGAAGGATCAGCCGAGTGGTTTTTGTGGGAGAACAACTCCATTTGGCTCACTAACTTCACACACCATCAGGCTTCCAAGCAGCTCTCAAGGAAACTCAGTTTTCACACTCTATGCTTAGTGCCCTTTGAGTGCCTAGGACTGAAATGAAGCTTGGTCAGCATCCCACACAAACGAATGCTCCACATGCGTGTTTTACATGCCACCAACTCCACATTCACAGGCAACTTCAGCGCCACAGCCGTTTTCAGATAGCTCTCAATGCAAAGGCTCTAGACGCAAATATTGGTGTGAGAGCTAATTCAATCAAGGAAACACTGCATGTTGGTGAAGGACATATTGAAGAAGGATCAGCCGAGTGGTTCTTGTGGGAGAACAACTCCATTTGGCTCACTAACTTCACACACCATCAGGCTTCCAAGCAGCTCTCAAGGAAACTCAGTTTTCACACTCTATGCTTAGTGCCCTTTTTGTGCCTAGGACTGAAATGAAGCTTGGTCAGCATCCCACAGAAACGAATGCTCCACACGCGGCTTTCACATGCCACCAACTCCACATTCACAGGCAACTTCAGCGCCACAGCCGTTTTCAGATAGCCCTCAAACCAAAGGCTCTAGACGCAAATATTGGTGTGAGAGCTAATTCAATCAAGGAAACACTGCATGTTGGTGAAGGGCATATTGAAGAAGGATCAGCCGAGTGGTTCTTGTGGGAGAACAACTCCATTTGGCTCACTAACTTCACACACCATCAGGCTTCCAAGCAGCTCTCAAGGAAACTCAGTTTTCACACTCTATGTTTAGTGCCCTTTGAATGCATTATCTAGGAATGAACCTGGTAGAGCATCCCACACAAACAAATGCTCCACATGCGGGTTTCACATGCCACCAACTCCACATTCACAGGCAACTTCAGCGCCACAGCCGTTTTCAGATAGCCCTCAATGCAAAGGCTCTAGACGCAAATATTGGTGTGAGAGCTAATTCAATCAAGGAAACACTGCAAGTTGGTGAAGGGCATATTGAAGAAGGATCAGCCGAGTGGTTCTTGTGGGAGAACAACTCCATTTGGCTCACTAACTTCACACACCATCAGGCTTCCAAGCAGCTCTCAAGGAAACTCAGTTTTCACACTCTATGCTTAGTGCCCTTTGAGTGCATTATCTAGGAATGAACCTGGTAGAGCATCCCACACAAACGAATGCTCCACATGCGGGTTTCACATGCCACCAACTCCACATTCACAGGCAACTTCAGCGCCACAGCCGTTTTCAGATAGCCCTCAATGCAAAGGCT
>NW_026696882.1:0-47330 GCF_030435755.1 Ochotona princeps | reverse complement strand
GCACATCTGCCTGGTTGGGGAGAGTTAGACTTGTACAACTGTCCGTCAGCCTACAGTTTAAAACAGGAAGAGCCTTTTAGAATTACGGCCCTACCTCTAGAGCGGATGATTCGCTCTTTGTCCATGGCATGTCAATCGCGGGAGACATAGCAGGGGGCACTGCGGGCATTCGGTAATCTTCGCGGGGACCTTCTCGGGAGCTGGATGCACTGGAAGAGGCATTTTCTCCGCTTCGTGGACTGGAGCCGACATGGAGGGGGGGGGCATTGCCCAGCCAGGTGCAGGAGTTGCAAAGGATGGACCAGAAGTCATCACACCCTGACCTTTCTCGCGCGAGTACATAGCTTGACGAGCCGATGGGCTGTATGAAGATGTGGACAGGGGGGAGCAGTCCATAACCGGGGTCGAGGTCACCGGGTGAACCTCCACTCGGCAGGAGCTAGCAGATGGCTTGCTATAGGCAGCTGTCTCCTCGTATTCTCGCCCAACACAATCTGGTCCACTGCAAAGGTGCTTGCTGCGTTAGGGAGGACGACAAGTACCACAGGTAGAATCGTAATGCGTCGTACACAAAGTAGTACGCATGTGAATGGGTACAAGCTGCATCCGAAAGCTCGTCCGCTGCACGCTCAAGTGTACAAGGACGCTATTTCGTACATAGACCACGAAGGTCTCCGCAAATCAAGTGGCCACTTCAATCGCTAATATACAAGCTGGAAAGGATACGCCCGTATCAATACTCAGTATGTAGTGACTGCGCAGTAGCATCCCCTGAGTTCTTACCATGTATTGTGAGGCCTGGTCCTTAGCACTCTTTGGGTAGGCGCCGGCGACCATGCTTTGCCTCTCGGCATAACGCTGCATGAAACCGGGCAACACTTTTTCTACTGCCTCGTGGGCATGTTTGTCTCAGTTGGAGCGGCTGCGGTGGTGACCTTCATGGCCTCGCAGTCGCGGCACATAGACGGTGTCTGCAAGGGGGAACATCGCACACCTGCAGGGCAATTGACACAGCACCATCACGCCTGTGCAGCTGTACAAAGGTTTCCATGCTCGGCCAAGGGGCAGGACCCTAGACATGTCAAATTCTTCCGCTCTTCACTGACGCCCCCTGAAGCCAGAGTGAAAAGTACTACGGACATATCCAGGTGCAGGCTCAGCCAACACTTGAAGCACAACGCACGTGGTAATTCGGAAGCGCTATACACTGTCGTTCATTATGCAACGCGTAGAAACCTTTCACTGGCCAGCAGCAGCAGGGTTGCGATGGAGGATACCTGCCTGCGCATTCATCCGTCAACATACCTCACAGCTTAATACGGAGAACATCTTCACAACGGAGCTTCTACATAGAGCAATTCGAGCACACAGTCCATACATGGGCTCTACAAGACAAAATGCACCATATAGCAGGCCTATACAGGTGAATGCTTTTGTACAAATTGGAAGGTAGTGACCGGCATTTAAGCGATCTCTGGCTCCATAGACAGTGCGCAATGCTGTACCCTGAGGCATGGAACAAGGGATTCCTGCGCACAGTCGGAGTGTCCATGAACCTTTTCTTCGGTTTTCATTCTCATGTAGTCGGTCTCGATGTTGTCGCGCTTGAGAGCGGGCTTGACGTATGTGCTCGGCATTGTGTATGATTTCATGTCCATAGTTGGCGACACTGAGTCAACCATAACACCGGCTGGCTGCTCTTCCATCTCGACTCCTTGCATGAGCACGTAAGACTTCATCTGAGGTTCCACATCCTTAATTTCCATCTCCTCAGCCTTGCGTTGCACTTTTACCGGGCTGCGGGTCATAGGAACCGGGGCCTTCAGATAAGTTTTCGGGTAGTAGGTCTCTTCCTCTTCAACCACCACGGGCTTCATTTCAGACTGGTACACTTCAGGAGTGACAGCGAAGTACTTGCTGTCGTCATCCTTGTACATGATCGCGTCCTTCGACACCATCTGAGAGTATGTCATGCGCTTCTTCTCGGGCAACACAATTACGCGGCCCGGGCTTGAGACTTCTTTTTCAGTTTGCGGTACAGCAGATACAGCAGGCATATAAGCTTTTGGAGCTTCATCTTGCATTTGAGGAGGATAGCTTGGTACGATCATTCCCTCCTTGTCGCCGCCCTTAGCTCCTTGTACGGGCTGTGCGGTTTTCTCGGGTTGCCTCCTCTCTGCGATCGACAGCTGGCACTGGGACTGCTGCGCCACGGGTCATGCCCGCCTTTGAGGGGGCAGCGGCGGAAGCTGCAAACAAAGAAAGAAGTGAGCAGACTAGGAGAGACACAGCAAGGAATAGGGAACAAGATGACCTGGAGCTCGCCATTTTTGCAGAGGCTGCGCTGTGAGTGACAGCGTGACGTTCTGAGTGGGACCTAGGACAAGGAGGCAGTACAAGCCTTCTGAAAGAGACCTGAAGCAGGGTAGAAGTAGAGGGCGTAAGACAATGAAGAAGCGATACGGTGCCGTTGTGCGATAGAAAGCAAAGGATGGATTTCCTCCTCGAAGATGCCCAGAAAGAAAAGATCTGAACGCTGTGGAATTCCATTTTAAGACCTTCGTTGCCCCAGAGATGGCCCCTCGGAGACCCCCCTTAACATGGGGCTAGGGTACACTGCACCACATCGGGGCCTCTGAACGTATCAAATACATCAACCGATGTCTCCGTTCGAAAATGATGGACTTGTGATGTACGTCCCACTTAAACCTTTACCAGACCTCACTGACGTACATCCGTACAGTCCCTTGGGACCCTCGTCTGGCCAGGACGTAACTGACACCGCACACATGGGCTGGAAGAGACCCGTCAGCCCTATGCACTTCTGGGGACATTCTGGTGCTACTGAACAGCTACGGGATTAACGGGCATATAATTTTCCCTAAGCTCGAACCATGTCAGGAGAGAGATAGCGAGCTCAGAATTTGCTTATGACGTCACTAGGTACGCATATTATTTAACCGTAGAGGTTGAGCGGGAAATTGTGCAGGCCCCCATCCTGACATGCACGACCCCTCTCTGCGCCTGTGATACGGTAAATACAGCATGTAAGAACTGCAAGTAACCTAGTTATATAAAATACGCAGACAGCACTTGATTTTTGCCCTCGATAATGAACCGGTTTGAGCGTAGAGGTACCAGCGCCGCGTGGCACTGAGCCCGCATACCATTAACATGTAATCGTGTACGTGGGTGTATTACAGTGGGAATGCATCCCGTACACGCAAAGTATTTACCAGTATATGACAACCCTCACCGTCTTGCAGCGTCATCAGTCTTCACTGGTACCCACACAAGCCTTAGCGCTTTCCGCCACAACAGCTGTGAAATCCTTTGCGACACTAGGCAGATCAACTCTGTAGTGCCGGTGGGTCCAGAGCCATTCGGGCAACTCTATTGTATGTATATCCTCCATAGACAGCGTGTCAGTAAATCTACGGACAGGCCCAACTGGACAGAATGGTGTGCCACCAAGGAATCTAAGACCGCCACTATAATACATCGCATCCGAGAAATAATCCTAATACACACCTGCGTCACGTGCGGTAGAGGCGCTCATGTGGGTTGCCCACGCCAGGTTCTGCCAGATGAAGTCACGATATTCAGGAATCGCTTTTGGGAAGAGACACTGACACCTGTGTGGCCGCGTACTGAGTTAATTTGCCTTAAGTTGTAAGATCTGATATCGACGCTGCACCCGTTGAACAAAGTTTGTAGTGCCGCATGAGCTGTCGCGTCGTAGTCATCATGCTGAAACCTGCGATGACTGGTAGCCATTAGCCGTCTGAGTGCATAAGATGCGTAGATCGTGAAGAAAGCGCTGCGTCCGGGGTTTCACCCGATGGCAATACGAAGCATTCTCGACACAATCCATAAACAGTCTACCGTTGCAACAGGTTATGCTCCGCGTTCCGTGGGGGTCTACAGTGGTGACATACGTTTTTTGGGGAAAGCTACTCAAGCGTCACAGTGTGGCGTGGGGTCGCGCTGAAACCTACAATTGTGCAGGCCTCTGCTCGGGTGACTAGAGTTACACTCATACATCTGTATGCCTTTATATATATATATATAGATATACATGTATAATTCACGTTCATAACGTGGTATTAATGCACACGATTATATAATTGCTGTTTCCACATGCGAGCGTCGCTTCGGTAGGTTCCTAAACGGCTCACTCTAATGAAATTGTGCACACGCAAGCCACTGCCAGGTATCGGTCTTTATTTTGTGTCAAGGACGTCTTGAAGTCCTGCATAGTGAAGGATTTGATTAGCAGCCCGTGAATCGCGTGCAGTGCGGAGTGGTCCTGACGCGGTGTTGCGGGGCGAAAGCACGGAGTAGTACATACCTAGGCAGGGCATCTCACTCACTGTTTGAGTGGGTAAACAACTCGAAAGCCCGGGAATCTGAACGAGCCCGTGGACTGCGCGGAGGACACTTCACCACTTTTATGAGACAACATAAAAGCCCTCGAGCCCATGAACTCGAATGAGGCGACCATCCACCCATTCACTCACAAAAAGTACAAGTGAATAGTGATCGCATTCCACGAGGGCCTACTCTAGCGAAAAACTGAATAAGAACGTGAGCCTAGGGAGTGTATTTAGCGAATGTCTTCCCTGTGCTGCTCCGGCGGTTGCGGAGCCGGTTTCGCAACGGCGAAAGATAGATTTGAAACGAAACGAGCTCTTTCCAGACTGTAACAGATGGACGCGAAACCCTTTTCGAGGCTATTAGGGCTCCTGCAGTCATCCCTTATCCATTGAAGAAATTCTACCAGCAAACGTACAATGTCGCTTGAGTCAAAGCAACATGTGGACGGCCGCCTTGAAGGATATTTATTATTAGTCCTGCGATGCTTCTCGCAGCGGGCCACCGCTTTGATTACAGACAAGAACGAGTCTACACAACCGCGGACCGTGCACCCACGCAGCAGCCTGGAAGCTCTAAAAGTGATGCGCTGTCATACGTGTGTTACGAGATGACACGGTATATCCACTTGCTCAACCTTGACACATCTTACGTTCGCTCGCGCTGGCGCCTGTCCCTGCTTCGAGAAGCAATGGCACACATACGGCTTACGCTCATCATAAAAGTAGCCCCTCCGAGTCCGCTTGTGATCTTAAGTGAGCGACACGGACTGACTGCGTTTTCATGAGCTCATAATTCTTATACAGTCTGACTTGTATAGAGGTGCATCTCTGCCAGCTTCACCTGCATTCTAGCAAGAGCTTTACTCTGTCTCACGTGAAGCTCACGGAGGTTTACAGTCCAGCTGGTCGACCACGGCTCTATTCCACCTACGGCGAAGAAGCTTCGTGTCGTGTTGTTCGCGAGACGGGCGCCGAGAAAATTTCTCTGCTGTCCCCCATTCCGCCGTAGGCTTCGTGTTCACGGCATCTGCAACTCGCAAATAGGATAGACGGCATTGTTGCTCGGCTTGTTATCTATCCTCTGCCTACTCCGAACTAGTATGGTCCTTCCACATTCAAATGGTTCTGAGAACCCCGTCATTTGCTAATAGATATTGCAGTACAGTCACAGGTGGCAGCGATCGTGCGGCAGCAGTACGTCGCTGGGTTCTCTTACCAACATGAGATGTATGCTCCAGGGGTAACCTACGGCAGTGCGAGGAACAGTGCTTGTGGAGCTCGGTGGAGAGTCTGATGCACTCGCACTCTAGTTGCTGTTGCCTCCTTATGTTCCGCATTTGTGGGTAGTTGTCGCTTCGTATTGTGATATGCCACACAAGGAGATGAAAGACACGAAGGTCTGCTTTGAGCACACTACTAAGCAAAAGTAAGCCGAATACCGCCTCATGCAACTTGCACGGTGAACTTTCCCCACCCGCCAGGCTCCCACGCTCGACTGTACCTGCAAGTTGAGCAATATGCGTTACCGCCTGATCAGGTGTAACCTTGGGAACGCATGGACGGACGAAAGCTGCAAAGGCTCGGCTCGATATTTATCTTGTGATGCCTAGGTGCTGAAAGGTGCGTCTCTGGCGCTTGGTCCTTAACGCGCCAAAGCTAGAGGTAAGTCGGCTGTTACTGTCTTTTGGAGATATAGTCACTTGTTTGAACTAGGAATCTTACGTCCTAGACTACGTCGTATTGATTCGGAGAAAAGACCGATAGTGGAGCAGTCTAAACTGTATGGAGCGGGGTAGATGAAATCGAGCAACTCCAAGTGCTGCCATCGACTGCGCCACAAGTTCAAGACGGGTTTTTGTTTCTCCTTGACATGGAGGCAGTGTATACTCTTTTCTAGGTGCTGTAGCACCGCGCATGGTGAGGCGACCGTCTTTCGACACGTTTGGACGTAGTCGATTACTATGTCGAATTGGGTACTACTAACACAGTGACACCTGAGTCATGCTTGCGCGGAGGGAAGGACACGCCTGTTCTCGGTGCTCTTTCGCTCGGAATCTGCACTATACACAACTGTATTTTGTATCTGGGGGTGCTGTGGCTCTGCTTTACTAAGCTGCTGCGAATGTATGTATATTTATGGTGGCTATCACACTGCAGACACCGTCTGCTTCTACATCGTAAGAGCAGATTGCGACTGCTCGTCCGCCCTTGCCCGTGCGGTGCTGTTTTGTTGACTCACGCGATGAGAACTTCAGCGTGTATCGGAGTGTTCCCGCATGCGGCCTGAGCGTCATTATAAAAAGAAAACTCGTATATTTCCGTATACTGGTGTCGCGGCGAAATGGTAGAATATACGTTGATTACTATACGGCAGACTGTACGGCTTACCCGTGACGCATCGTATACACTTCTGTACTCACGTGTGAGTACGTACAGGAAGTGCGCTGCACAGCGCCAATGACGTGCACAAGAGGTGCTACTTGCAGTGGCAGTGATGACGCAAAGACGCACTCTGACTCTTCAACGTCGATAGTCAAGGCCGTGAAGGCGACGCCCAAGGAATGAGCACCAAAGCCTTCAGTAAGACGTCATCAGCGCTTCTGCGCGTCTGAGTGCAACAGAGCAGACGCGCTGTATTCTCCTCTTGGCTTGGGACACGCCGATGTCTGCTTCTTCTCACCAGCCAGACCACAACGCTTCTGCTCGGGGCAATAATGCTTCATCCGCGACGCGACTGGCGGTCGCAGACCATCGGAACGTTAATGCTCATAAGCATTTCTACACCCCTGCAAAAAGCAGCTCTTTAGCACACTGAACTGACGGTGATTGACTAAAGGATGCCCACACGAACAAGGTACGGCTGCGTTCGCGGTCTTTGAAAATGAAAGCTACAGACCCACATAAGCGGTGCTTTCACTGCAGTCACCCGCTCTTCCATCTATGCAGCCGTTTAAGCTCTCGTTTTTTCCTCGTTCTTTGTAGTAGGGGATTGCCACGGCGACGGCTGCGCTTCGCACGGGCGTCAGTTTCGCGCTCTCCGAAGCGATTTCACGCATCCCGGTGTGCTCCACCTCGCCACGAGCACTAAGCACGCGTAATGCACACACACAGCGCTTATATAATGAGCAATGCGGCAGCCGCCACGCCGAGTCAAAATTAGAAAAGCAACGACCCAAGACTAAGATGTTCCATAGGAACAAGACGCTCTTTGATAAAGCTCGATGATTGCCCGCCCTCATGTGCTTGGCGTCCGTGATCTGTACAACACCTAACATGTCGCCTTTCGTTGTCGTTTGTCTCTGCCGCCTCTGAAGCGTCACCCTCCTCCCGAAGTGGCGCTGCTTCAACGGCGCGGCCAGACATGGGCAGTCGCGGGAGTCTTTCTACTGAGTCAACGGCAATCCTCCTTGTGTATGATAATGTACTAGCACCATATCGGACACTGCCACACCTCATAGCAAAAACAGCAAGTACTGCAGTCGTTGTGTCCCCAATACCAGATACACGATCGACTTGAGACTTTGAAGCTGTCGTAACAGCAACCCCATTATGAGCATCCCCGCGATTTTGTAATGTAGATTCCGGCGTTCGCATACGTATTCGGTTTCTATTCGCCCGCACCATGACTGCGTGCGTCACAACCTTACAGATACTGCACCGAAAAACTCTCCACTTGTTCAAGACCCCCCCACTCCGTATCTGTTTGACACCGTGCTCCATCGTTTCTGACGGTGTTGGTGTTTCTCTGGCTAACGACCCTGTAGTTGTAGCCTCCGTTTGCACTTCTTCAGAATTCAGTAGTGGCCCTAAAGTACGCGATACAAATGTGTAGCTGTCACGGCCTAGAGGCAAGGCAGAGTCGCAGCTGCCCCCGCCTGTAAGCGTCTCAGAAACGTTGTTAATCTCGCCTGGTGCGATATTGCCTGCCGGGGCAGCGATTCCCCCGGCTAGGATGCTGCACAGCAGTTGCAACATTTCTCGACCAGCCTCATCGTCCACAGACGCTTCTGATTTCTGTTCCTTCTTATTTAGATCAAAGTCATCTTGCACTCGCTGCTCTGTTTCCACAGCAGTCTTCCCACTCATGTGCTGCCAGTAGGTACAGGTCTGGTTGTCATGTTGCTGCAGCTCTCCCCTAGAGCAGTAGGGCGTGCTCTGTCTACAGCGAGAATCCGTACAAGCAAACTGCCTGCCCACCTCTAGTGATGCATTTCTCGAAAGTCTGCCGCTAGCAATGCACATGTTCTTGTCGAACTGCTGGTGGCTTTTTCTCTGGCAGGAGAGGTCCTTTGTGAGAGAGAACAGAACCCAGGGGGCAGCGGTCAACTCGGGGCAGGCGAGCGCCTCCGGCTGTCCCGTGCCCCGGGAGTTGATTGACGCGAGCTTTTCGGGAACGTACGCGCGGTGTAGATACGCAGCATACCTCGTACAACAGCCTTGTAAAGGACACGGCAACACATAGTTCTGACTACTCCCTCGATCCTCGCATTGCCCTACCCCGGAGCGCCGGTTGAATGCATACAGAGCATTGTTGCCAGCCGTCGAAACACCACGTGCAGCGCCAGTCCCAAGTCTTCCAGTCGAGACACATGTATCTACGCCTTCTTCAGTGCAACCTCTAGCACCACCAGCACGTGCGCTGCCAAGGCCAGTAAGCACATCGTAGTGGTAGGATTGCTCTCCAACCTCCTTTGCAGCACCAGCCAGCTTCTGTGAGTTGTCTTTTTCACTTCTTCCCTTCCTCACTGTCTTCGTCCCAGACACGTAGAAGCCACATACGCCTTCTCGACATGAGGAAGACCTGTAGTGGTTATGGCGGTCAACACCACTAGTGAGCCTGCTACAGCAATCAAGCGTACTCCGCGTCAGGATAAATCTACGGTTTGTCGTCCAGGGGCTAGAGGAGGCACAGGTAGCTCTGAGGTGGCTAGAATCATCAGAGCTAGTCTCGTGTTCTGTGGCTACTTTTTGCGTGGCTACTGCACCAGACAAACGCAGTTGTTTGTTCTTTGTATGAGGCATAGATGTAGAGGAGAGCGATTGTCTCGGCTCTCGCGCTGCAGCCACAGCTGTACACGGATACATTTGTATTCGACTCCCTCTTCGACCATCAGTAGAGGAATTCACAACGACAACGCTTCCTGTTTGCAGGAGCCGTGGTATGGTCCACACGCATGCACCACAAAAACATGAAAGGCTGTCATACTTACACGCAGGCTCAGCTAAAGCACCTGCTTCTGCGTCCGATTCTAACTGTATACCGTTGTGTAACGCGAAAACATTCGGTGTTGCTGCGAATTTTTTTGATTCTGCGCCGGTGACTGCCGTTGTTTTCATCTTCCACATGCTCTCACCTGAAGTTTCTACCTCAGTTTTCGGTGGTCCCACAGATCCACTCCTCCACACTAAAGGACGAACAAGCATGTCTATCTTTTCTTTTTCATCTGGCTTTAACGAGGCGAAAGTTGTGGCTGTTCCTATGCTCACTGGGGGACGTGCGGGAGTGGCTCGAAGTTCTGCCCATATAGTTGGCACCAGCGCTGATGATGACATGGTCTCCTCTGATTGTCGCACGGGTGCCACTGGTGCATGAAGCCCAGCGTGTGGATCTTTTGCAGATTGTCTCTTCGGTGGGAGTGTACTGCAAGAAGAGCTTTTTTTTGAAGTGTCTGTTTGCAGCCTCTCTCGATGATGCTCTCGGAGTGGACGAGTACCTTCGTCAACGGGAAAAGAGGTAACGGTAGCTGCTCTTTTGCTCCTCCTACTGTGGACGGGTGCCCTTCTGCACTCGACGGACACGTTGTCATCGCTTGTGCTCAGACGTCGCAGAATGTGCTGATGAGGATTTTCTTTCCTGTTGCTCGCCCCCGGCTGCCCTGGAGCGTGAGAAGGACGTGTACAGCCGGCGCACTCAAAAGCCACAGGGCTCGTAGGCAGGAAAGGAGGAGGAGGATCAGGCGGAGAAGGTGGCGATGATAAAATAGCCGGCCCGTCCTCTGACAATCGATCTGAATGATGACGTTCTTGCTGTTCCTCCTGGCCTCTTCCAACCTCACAACATATCAGCCGTGAGGGGAATGGCAAGTTCTGTCGTTGCAAGCTATCGTATACCGGTAATGGAGGCCTCCGCTGCTGCTGCTGCAGCTTTTCCCACAAGTGATTGTATTCCACACACTGCCAGAGCCCTTGTGATATTCGTTGCGGTTGTCTATCAAGGCGATGTGTACTGTCCTGTTGAAGATGGCGCGGCGACGATGGTTGCGGCTTCTGCTGCGCTGAGAGAAGCGATGGTAGCATGAGGGTGGAGTGATTTGACACACAAGACGCCTCAAACAATGAGAGAGCTGAGCGTAGAGGAGACGCCAGTGGGGCATACGTACACTGCGAACTCATGAGCGAAGCCGCGTGCAGCACATCCACCTTGAGACCGTGCATCAAGATAGCAACTGCAATAGCGTACGCAATGCCTCCACCACTCGGACGACTTTGAACAGTTACTGAACTGTCTGCTTCAGGAGTACGGACACCGAATGCCACTCTTTGTTTTTCAGTCTTCTGAAAACCGAGTTTCGAATGCGATCCTACCATTGATAATGCTCCAGCTGCCAATACTTCCTGCGCTGCGCCAGCAATTCTTGTAGTTGCTTCACACTGGGGAGAGCACTTGCCATGGCTAGAGCGAAGTGTAGTGGTGGCAGACATGGGGACAGCAGCGCAAGCGGTGGCACAGAAAGTTGCAACATCACCTGCAGCCCCTGCTGTTGTAGCCGCTGCAGAGCCCCCAGTCCCTTCTTGATCAAGCAGCAATACGTCGCCCTGCTGCCGAGCAGCACTATCTCGTAGGAAGTCGAAAAGAAGTGGCAGAAAAAGCAGGAAGGCACGACCAATAAAAACGTCGTCAGGTGCTATAGCCCTCTTCTGCTTATCGTCAAGAGCTACGGTACTCTTATGCTGCGATGCTTCCACCGACGTAGGCTTGCCAAGGTTTTCTACGCCGCTCATCTGGATCATGCAACCCTCGTTTGCAGACGCGGCATCTACACTCTTTCGTTCTCCTGCCGCTGCAGGTCGTGCCGCGGTCTGTGCTGCTATTGCGTCTTCCGCACTTGGCGAACGTCTCAGTATCAAGGGGTCCTCATGTGGCAGGAAAACAGCAGGGCTGTTGTCTTCCCCCGGGCCGTTGAGTGGTGTTGTTGAAAAAGCATCGCTGTTTGTTGCTGCTGCGACAGCTTCTGCAGCAGCTACGCAAGCGCAAAATAAAGGAAAGGATAGAAGGCGTGGGATGTGCCCGGTTGGCAACCTCCTCGTTGCAGTCTTATCATCATTATTACGTGCGTCAACAGATGTATTTGAAGCGTCACCCGCGCTTTCATCATCAGCAAACACTCGATCACGAGAAGCGGCAACAGCAGTAGCAGGTAGATAGCGAGGAGACCGACATATAGAAGTGAGGACAGCATAGAAAGAAGCAGCAGCGAATAGTGGTGATGGCGTGAGCGAGGTGCTTGTATCTCCACAGCAACGGTTACCATGCGCACGAAGTCTAGTTGACGAGTGAGCTCCCCCGTCTACGTGTGATATTTCGGGTTCAACGTTTCCTGCCCCCGTGTTATCATCTACAGCAGTACTGTGCAGCCCTTGCAACTCTGAGACCTCCTCGCTACCAAAGTGGTTTATGGGCGTCTTGACTGCCTTGAAGGGATATGCATCAGTACGAGGAATCCACGGAGCTGTACAAGTATCAACAGAACAAGCATTCGTGGGCTCACGGCAATGAGCAGAAGAAGCAGAGAGAGAATTATTAGCGTATTCGGTCGTGAACTCCATCGTCCTTTTGCAAGCGGCAACAGCTGCACTAGCCCCAGCAGCGGCAACAGCAGTAGCCTCTTCAACTGCACAATCAGAAGAAGGTGCTACACGACCGACGGAAGGAGGAAAACTTCTATGTACACTGAGTCCCTCTGGAGACTCAACTCCCTTCGCGGCAGAGGCAGTCTTCACGATAGCAGCACCAGCGCCAGCCGGAGGTTCGTTTGCGCACACACTGGCAGCAGCAGTAGCAGGTGGTGGCTGTGGGCTAGTAACACCCATACGAAGAGCAGGGATCTTCCCTGAAGCAACAACAGCTGCAGCACAACAACCACTAGCTTTCTGATCAATAGCTGGAGCAGCTGAGACATCTTTCGTAATATACGTAACAGCAGGAGACACGGTATCCACAACACCAGAAACCGGTGTGGCAACAACAGTACCAGCAGATATGGCCGTAGCAGTTAAAAAAGCAGCAGGAGTCGGGAACCCTGTAGCAGCAACGGTAGCAGCAGGTGCCGTGGTCTCCCCCAAGAAAAGAGCAGTATCATGCGTGGAGGAGTCTTTTGAAGAGAAGACAGGAGGAACAGCAGAAGAGGCGGCGTTGTGACCCTGAGGGTCTCTCTTATTGTCAACGGCAGAAGCCATTGAATAAAGGAGAGAAACGAGAGTAGAAAGAAGTAGATGCTGTTGCTGCTGGTGCGGAAGGGCCCCAGAAAAATAACGGCAGTCAACCACATCACTGTAACAGCTGTCCGCTGCAGTCGCTCTAACAGGATAGTACAGACTGTTCAGTACTGCTGCTGCCACCTTCTTGTACTCATTCTCCTCTTCAGCAGTTGTCAACTTCAACAAACGCATGAGAGCGGGCAGCTGAAGCGATGCTCCTGCAACGCAGTGCTCTGCAAATGCGTCTGTCCATTCATTGCTACTACTACTACTAATACGACCACCACTACTACTACTAACACCAACACTACTACTATTAGCACCACTACTACTAACAGCAGCAGCGGAATAGTCTATAATATGAGGCACTGTGTATATACGCGCTCTCTGCGAGTCGGCAGCTCCTGTAAGAGCAGCAGGAGGGCTTGAGGGGGAGGCAACCTTTGCTGCAATGTCACTCGAAGCAGGACACGCTTCACTAACAGCAGAAGAAGTATCAGAACCAGGGGTGCAGCAAGAAGCAGCGTCACCAACCGTACTAGTAGGAGAAATTATTGTGCGTGTCCTAATCCCTCCAAAAACGTTTTTTTCATGACGTTGTCTCCGTGCAGAAACACCACATTCACTACAGCGCTCTGTGCATACAAGAACCCTTTCACTACAACGCTCTTTAAGTACAAGAGCACCCCCTTTACTGCTAAGCTCTTTGAGTACAACAGCACCACTTTTCCTTTGCACAGGAAAGTAGAAGAGAGATGATTTGCACCGAGGAGCCACAGTGCTATGAGTAGTAGCACTTTCACCAGCAACAGCAGTAGCATGCACGGTGGTCTCAACCGTATGGGGAAGTATGGTGATGTAGAGGTCTTTCAAGATTTTCAAAGCAACCATGTGGTGGGAACAAGAATAAGGAGCTTTCCATAAATTAAAATCGCTCAACACAGACACCACTGACGTCTCATGAATCGTATTCTCATGTAGTGAAAGATAATCGGCGGTGGCCTTCTTTACCACGTGACGCTTTCGCGATCGCTGCAAACAAGATTGTCCCGGTGATTGCTTTAGAGGAACAGGCTGCATCGATCTTGGAAAAGGCTGCTGTGCTTCAGGAACGCACCAAGGAAGTCTGTTGGAGTGTTCCGGGTGACGTTGCTGTTGAAGAATTGTATGCTCCGTTGTTCCCGCTGTCGTTGCTGCTGCTGTTGGTTTTCTTGCTGCTGGGGTACTAGCACTTCTAGCTTCACGCTGATTTGAGCACAAAACAAACTTCAGTGGCCGATATTCCG
Organism: Ochotona princeps; assembly: GCF_030435755.1. Taxonomy (NCBI): domain Eukaryota; kingdom Metazoa; phylum Chordata; class Mammalia; order Lagomorpha; family Ochotonidae; genus Ochotona; species Ochotona princeps. The sequence continues at coordinate 33,190 of NW_026696882.1, read as the reverse complement.
GAAAATTTAAGAAAAGTACTGAATAAAATGTGTTAACTTCGACAATACTACTACTGCTGCTGCTGCCGGTGGGTGTAGTGGTGGTCGGGGTCGTTGTGTTAGATTTTCCGTTGTTGCTGGTGCTGCAACTAGTAGTGTTGCGGGTGAGGGTGGTGTATTCTGCGCTGCTGCTGATTCTTCTGCCGCGGTTGTTCGCCCTACTCTTCTTGACTAGATGGTTGGATGTGCTGCCTCTACAGCCTCGTTCCATGCATTGCCTGCAGTGCTGCTCCACACATGTGCTGTTGTTTTCCTGTCTGTTAGTGCTGTTCGCACTCCAGTTGTACGTCACATCTTTCCTACATTTGTTGTTGTAGTAGCTACAAGCGCATGTTTCTACCTGACAGGAGCAGTCGACGTTGCCGCGAACACTGCTACCACAGTGCCTACGATCGTCTCCCTCCTTGTAGGGTGGCCTGCTACTACTGCTATTGCTGCTACCGCTGTTGCTTCTTCCCTCATAGTGTGCACAGCCTCCTCCCTCCACGTATGGTGGCCTGCTGCTGCTTCTTCCCTTTTCACCAGTGGCGTCCTCGGTAGACCTCCTTCTTTTGCTGCAGCAGGGAGAAGACGAAGAAGAAGAAGAAGCAGCAGCAGCAGCAAGTGACAGCAGAGCGGCCACCGCATTCGGGGACACACGAAGAAAAGGAGCGAAGCACTCGACAGCTGAAAGGCTTTTATACTCTCTTTCTACTCTAGCCACATAAGCAGCAGCATCCACTACCTCGTTTTCGTCATACGGCTCTTTGTATGCTACTGCTGAATAATATCCAGGCTGCTTTCTCCAAAATGCTATACTCGATAAATCACCCTCTCTTCTCTTTTCCCTGTTGCAGCTCTGCCGAGAAAATGGACTAGAGCTGCTATTAGCGATCAAGGTACTAACATCCTCTGCATTCTTCAGTGCAAAGGCATTTGGCAGCCTACATTGTGAAAGTTGCTCAAAATCATGGAAATGTTGCTGTCTTTCATTTTCACTCTCATACTGCCTTTTCTCTATTTGATGGTACAACTGCTTCCCTTCGTTCTGTTGATGAATGGAAAACTGCTGCCAAGCCTCCTCAAACTCCACTTCCTGCTGCATCGAATGCTGGTGTTGCTGTTGCTGGGAGTCAAGCTGCTGTTGCTGGGAGCGCAGCTGCTGGTGCTGGAGTAGCATGTGCTGCTGTATTTGTGGCTGGAGTTTTTGCTGCAGTAGAAGAGCGTGTCTATCGTAGTCTCTCTGAGGAAGACTAGAAACAGCAAGAGAACAGTTAGCACCACAGAGAGGACTATGCTCTGAGCTTATGGAATAATTACAAGCAGCAGCAGCATTATTATTATACGGAGCAGAAGCAGCAGGAGCTATATCACGAGGAGCAGCACACCCATCACGCTCAGCAGCAGTATGGAGAGAAGCAGCACAACCGATATCAACAGCAGCAGCAGTACCAAAAGGAGCAGCCGAAACATCAACGGCAGCAGTAGCAGCACGAGCAGCAGCATGCAGACTGTCTTTAGACTCGTCATCGTGGATGGGTACGGTCTTCTCAGTTGCAGTTGCGACGACTTGTGATGCCTCCTCCGTCGCTACAGCAGAGGTTTCAGCATTATTATGTGTGTTACTGCTGTGTAGAGACTTCATACTAACGCCAGCAATGCGTATGTCAGCTGGAGACATCAGTTTTGTCCGAGTGTCAGTTGCAGATAATATACCGTTTGACGTAGTACTGAGAGGGAGGATACTGGACAGCTGTGATGGTGTAAGTGTTGTAGTAATAGCAGTAGCAGTAGTAGTAGTATTGGTAGCGGAGAGCTCTTTGAAAAGAGAGGTACGCATAGTACGAAAGGCAGCAAGGGCTTCAACGGCAGTAGGACGACTATAATATCTGCGTCTTAGCAGCAGCAATAGGAAAGATATCAACAAGTGGTGATGAAGTAACAAACTTCTCTGCTGATCACTAAGCAATGGCAGTTGACCAGACAGACGTAAATAGAACAATGGGTCATGAGCAAAAAGAGATTTCCCTGTAAGCAATTCAAAGAACAAGCAACCTAAACTCCATATATCTACAGCACGTGTTGCTGCTATAGCGGTCGTAGTGCTTTCAAATGTTGTTGATTTTGTATAGCCGGGTGTATCGGCTTCAGTATGTGCTGCTGCTTCTTGCATGTAAACTCCTCTTCCTCCTCCTCCTTCTTCGTCTATTGCTGCAGCAGAAGATATGATCGCTTCTGTTACTACATCTAGACTTTTTCTCGTTGTTGCTGGTTGTTGTGGTGGTGTTAAAGTTGGTGGGAAGAGATCTTCGTGTGTTATCATATCTAGCACCTGATGCTGCTGCTGTAGTAACACGCAGCAGTCATCCATAATTCCTGTTGCTTCTGCTGCTCTTGCTGCTGCTGTAGTGGTGGTGGCAGTTGCGTCTGCAGCTGTTGCTGCAGCAGTAGCAGCAATCGTTGGAGCTGCTGCAGAAGCGCACATCGTTGCAGCCCCTAATGATGATGATGTTGCATGGAAGACTGCAGTTGTTGCCACTTCTGTTGCTGCAGCGTCAGCTCTGGCCGTTACTACTGCTACAGTTGAATCTGAGGGGGAGGAGGGTGTTGGGCTTTTCTCGCTTAGTCTGCATCTCTCTGTTGCAGTGTCTGCATTGCCAACGTATTGTGCAGCTGCGTCCATGTGTACAACTATGGCTCTCTCCTCTCGACTTTCTGTTGATTTCTCTCTACCCGTTTCTGTTACCGCCTCCTCCCTCGTTTGTGCTGCTATCAGCAAATGACCATCACATATTGCCGCTTCTCTCGTCGTTACCGCCTTCCCTTCTGGCAATTCGTCTCCCCTCACTACAGATTTTGATAAAGATGCTGCTGCTGCTCCTCCTCCTTCTCTTCCTCCTCTTTTTGCTCGTGCTCGAGCTTTTCCTGCTGCTGCTACTCTCACTGTTGCTTCTCCTGCTGCTGCATATGATGATGGTGTTGGTGATACCGCGGCTTCTACTCCTACATTTACTGGTGGTGTTCCTGCTCCTCCAGTTGCTTCTCCTGGTGCTGCTACTCTTACCAGCGGTGTAAGGTCTGCTGCTCCCGCTGCCTCCCCACCTGCAGCGCCGTGCTGTGGCGCTTCCCTTCCTCCTACTTCTCTTATGTCTGCTGGCTCTTCTTTGTCGTCCACTTTTTCTGCTGCTGTTACTGCCGGTGCTGGTCGTAGTGCTGCGGTGTTTCCAGCCACTGCTCCTTCTTCTGCAGCTGAATCTTTATGTACTACCGCTGGTTCCACTTCTTCTTCTACTGTTGTTGCTCTTCCTTCTTCTGGCAGTGCTGCTGCCACAACACCTGCTGTTTCGCGTACGGCTCGTGCCACTAGTGCTCTTGCAGCTTCTTCTCCCTTTGTTATATATTCTGAAGCAAGCGACTGTTCCGCGCCAGAGAGAAGGAGCCCTCCACTTCTCCTCCTCCTCCTCCTCGACAGTGACTCTTCTTCCTCCTTCTGCAAAAGTGCTGCAGAAACCGCACGATCATTTTCTGCTTTCTCTATCTCGTGCTGCTGCATATTACATATTGATGGTATTCGGTTGTGTTGAGCTTGTGCTATTGACACTGACCTTTTCGAGATGCTTTTCTTGCATGCACGCCATAAAGCGCATAATTCATCATGACTGCTGTTGCCTCTTCTGCTGCTCCTGCTACAACTGCTACTACTACTACTACTTGAAGATGTCGATATATTATTGCCGCATACATCTGTAGTACACTTTCCCATGCTGCTTGTATCGCTACTATTACTACTAGTACTACTATTATTTTCACTAAAATAACTTCTTCTTCCTTCACTACTCTTACTATTACTATTACTAATGCTACTGCAACTACTGTTGTCAGGAGATTTCATGTCTTCCCATATTTTCATACAAACAGCATAGTGCCTATCTCTCGTAGAGGTACAGCACTTAGAGTCCTCTATGCAACTAATACTACTACTGCTACTAATACTACTTCTCTTACTACTACTACTACTACTACAATCTCCCTCTCTCCCCTCCTCTTCTTCTTTTGAATTAATCGTATAATTATCCATTCTTTTGAAGGTGTTGTTGCCTGTGTTCCATTCTGCACTAGTACTACTATTACTATAATTATTACTACTACTATTTTCATAACTATCACTATTACTACTATCAATACTACCGTAAGTATTGCCATGAATTTTGATCATACTACTATAACTACTACTACTAGTATCACCCCTACTGTTACCGCTCTTACCATCACTACTACTACTGCTAATAGGATTACTACTACTACTACTATTACTGCTATCACTGTTACTATTACTTCTACTACTATTATTATATCGACTACTACTGCCATCACTATTCCAACCACTACTCCGGGTGTTATCACAGTAACTACCGCTACTGCTGCTGCTGCTACTATTATTAGTATAAGAAGTAGTGAAACTCTCAGTATGAGTTGTATTAGTGGTAGCAGTACAACAAGAACAACAACAACTACTACTAGTATTATTATTACTACTACTAGTACTACTACCATTATCACTAGAGCTGTGACTATTACTATCACCAGGAGTACGACTACTACTACAACTACTACAAGTACTAGTGCAAGTCCACATGAGATTATTACAGCTGCCATCGCTCCTGGTGCACCTGAATTTGTTGCTCATGGTCGTGCTACGACTACTCGAGGCATAAGGCATCAACGTCACTGTCATACTGTCAGCTGTAGACATGCTGTCTTTCGTGCTAAGGAGATTGCAAGAGAGGCTTGAAGAAAAAGGAGAGGAGTATGTATCTATCTGCTTGTAAAGTTGAGTAGGCGTCGAAGAAGGAAAAAAAGACGACAGAGACTCTTGACTGCTAGCCGCATTAGAACTCGTATAGGCATTCACATGACGATCATTTCGCTCATAACAAGATGCATGCAGCGAGGGTACTACACATGGAGTCTCGTGGTTTTCCCTCTCAGCAGCAGCAGCAGCAGCAAAAGGAGGAGCGGCGGCAGCAGCAGCAGTAGCAACAGAGTCTTCAACAGCAGCAGCAGTGGCAAAAGTACAGTCAGACGCAGCAGGAGCAGGAGAGGCGTTTGCTGTGGCTGGTGGTAGTAGACGTCCTTCTTTCTTAGAAACAGCAGAGGAAGCAGCAGCAGCATCAGCAATATAAGCAGGACTGGTAGTAGTACTATTGTTATTATTCTTATACCGAGGAGAGGGTATTACTGGAGGAGAACGAATCTGCATGCACGCAGCTAAACAGCATTCACATCTGCAATATATGTCTGATAGACTATCTGCCACTACCCGCACATGCAGCATTTCTGGTGGTTGATTTGCCTCCGTACCACGTGCTCGAGTAGTTAACACATACTGCTGTAAATATTGTTGATGCTCCAAATGCCGATGCTGCTCTTGTATATAATGCTGCTGCTGTTGCTGTTGCTGCTGCTGTACAAACTGCTGGTCCTCTTGCTGCTGCTGCTGTACAGACTGCTGGTGCTCTTGTTGTTGTTGCTGTTGCTGTTGCTGCTGCTGTACATACTGGTGCTGTTGCTGGCGCTTGTCGACTGTAGAACTGATTATCCTTATACTGCTCTTACTGCTGCTGATGTGCCTGCTGTGGTTGCTGGTACAATATGTGTTAGCGTCAGGAACATCAGTACCAACAGCAGCAGCACCAGAAGCCCCAACAGCAACAGCAGCGGTACTAGTCGTAGTAGGAGCAGCAACAGCAGCAGTAGTAATTCTAGGGGCGGCACCAGTTGTAGTAGTAATAGTAGGGGCAGCAACAGCAGTAGTAGGTGTAGTAGGAGCAGCGGCAGTTGTAGTTGTAGTAGTAGGGGCAGCAGCAGCAGCAGTAGTGGCAACAGCAGCAGCAGTAGTGGTAGCAGCAGCAGCAGTAGTGGTAGCAGCAGCAGCAGTAGTAGGGGCAGCACCAGGTGTAGTATTAGTAGTAGTAGGGGCAGGAGCAGCAGCAGTTGTAGTCGTACTAGTAGTATGGGCAGCAGCAGTCGTAGTAGTGGTAGGGGCAGGAGCAGGAGCAGTTGTAGTCGTCCCGGTAGTATGGGCAGCAGCAGTTGTCGTAGTAGTAGTACTAGCAGGGGCAGTAGTAGTAGTGGTGGTAGTGGCGGTGACAGCAGTAGTAGTATTAGTAGTATGTATTTTACGTGCTTCGCCGAAGTCTCCCAATACTACACGTGGCATAAACAAGCGCTGATGATGCCTTTCAATAGAAACCAATGCCACAAAAGATTCTTCCTCTGCTTCCGCTGCCTTCTTTCCTCCTTCGTATTGTGTGTTCTCCTCTCTTTCTACTACCTCTTCTACGACTTCTTTCTCTGATTCTTCTTTTACTGTTTCCTCTCTCTGTACATCTCCCTTCTTCTCTTCTGCATCGCTGCTACCGTTGCTGCAAAACACATTTCTCGTAAATGAGGGGGTAGCGTGGGTGGTATGCCTTCCACGCACTCCTTCAGTAGTCTCGCTCATGTAAAGCGGTGTATGAGCACAGGGAGTATTACTACAACTACTACTGCTACTACCATTACTACTATACGCACTACCACGAACGTTATCCCTACTAATACTACTACTACAACTACTACCACTGATCTTATCACTACCACTACAACTACTATTGCAACTACAGCAACTGCTACTACCACCACTACTACTACTATCACCATCAGTATGATCACTACTACTACTATTATTCACATTACTACAACAAACGCCATCATCAATTCTATCAGGTTTACTGCAGCTACTACTACTACTACTGCTACTAGTATAAGTATTATTATTACTAACAGTACTACTACCGCTACTACTGCTACTACTACTAGTAATAGTGTGACAAGTATTAGGTGGTGCAAGTGGGATAAGGAGATCCTGCTGTGGGATGGGTAGTAGTGTACTGCAGTCGAGAAATACGTTTTCTGTTTTCAAGTCAAAGTGGACAATACCTTCTGCATGCATGGCACCGACAGCTACTAACACTTGCTCATATATACCAAGCAGCAGTGGTAGCATCGATATCTGGAGTTGAGCACACTCTACATCATCGCTGTCAATAGTACTACTACTTTCTCCGTACTCAGACTCATTTCTGTCCATGCCCCCTTCGCTCTTCGATACGTCTACTCCTCCCTCTCCTCCAACTTCTTCTCTCTTTGATATACTACTTGACTGCTGGTAGGTATAATTACTGCCCACGATCCCTTCATCTTCCATAATATTTACTGCTCCTCGTCCTAATCCTTCTCTCTCTGATAAATTATTTGACTGCTGATGAGTATTATACCTCTCCATGACCCTTTCATTATTTGATACATCTAGTCCTCCTACTCCTCCTCCTCCCCCTTCTTTCTCTAACTTATTACTTGACTGCTGGTGAGTATTACAGAGTAGTCTGTCTCTCTCCTCTTCTACCATCGTCTCTCCTTTTTTCTCCTTCTCCTCCTTCATTATGCGCTGTTGCTGCGTCTGCTGCTCCTTCTCTTCTTCTTCTTCCTCCTCCTCCTCCTCTAGGGACGGCAGACGCACTATTGGCTGCATCTGCTGTTCCATTTTCTTCTTCATGCTGCACTGCTGTTGCATTTGCTGCTTCTTGTGTTCCCCATTCAAATGTTGCTCCTGTTGCTGTTGTTGCTGAAAAAGAAGAAGAAGGAGTTCCTGTTCTGACTTGTCCTCCTCCTCCTCCTCTTTTTGGGCCTGTCCATTACTCGTCCACTGACGAAATGATGAGGACTCTGTTGTATCCAACAGAAAACCAGTATGACTTTGTTTATGGTTCTCTTGCTGTCGCCACAGCTGAGACTTTTCATATTCAGGCAGCTGTTGTTGCTGCTTCTGCTCCTGCTGCCAGGTGACATTATCACACTGATGCTGCTTACTTGCATGCTGCTGATGCTCTTCTTGTGCAAAATTCCCCTGCTGTGGTTGTTGCTGAGAATGTGTACGATCACGCTGCTGCTGACGCTCTTCATATTGTTCGTATGTAAGATGTCCCTCCTGCTGTTGCTGCTTTTCTTGCTGCTGCTGTAGCTGCTGTTGTTGTTGCTGCTGGTGCTGCTGCAGCTGTTGCTGTTGCTCCTGTAGCTGCTGCTGCTGCTGTTTTCGCTGCTGCTGCTCATGATCATTATTATCATTATACTGTTTTCTTTCTGTGAGGTGCTCATGCACATCACACTGCTGCAGCGTTTCATCCTGCTGCAATAAACGTATGGATCTTTCTACCATATCATTTTGCTGCAAATTATATATCTCTCTCGATATCTCCTGATACGCCGTCTTCTCGTCTTTATTGCATAGACACATTGTGCAGCGCACGTGTGTGTGTGGACAGCACGAAAACTGGTCTTTCTCTTCCTCTAGGTGCCGGGAAGGCCACCAACGCTGGAAACACGACTGCTTCTGCAGCAGCCTCTTACAGCTATGATCATGCAATTGCTGGTGCACTGAGGGCTGTCTATCATACAACTGCTGCGGCTGCTGCTTCTGCTGCTGCGGCTGCTGCTCCTGCTGCTGCGGTTGCTGCTCCTGCTGTTGCTGCACCTGCTGCAGTTGCTGTGGCGGCGCTTGTTGGTGTTGCTGTTGCTGTTGTAGTGCGTGGTGTTCCTTTACTCGTGTGTTGTGAGAGACGTGCGACTGAGAGGGTGTTGCTGATTGGAGTCGCTGCTTCTGCCGTAGCACCCGTTTCTGCTCATGCTGCTGCCAGGCAACGTATCTCCATGTGGACAACGGGAAATGACAGCGCTCTAGTGCAAGACAGTAGGTAAGTAAGCCATCTTGCCCATCAACACCAAAATCATACAGTTCACATATACCTGCACGTGAATATGTAAAATGATTGCTGTTACTTCTTTTGTATTTGATGAAAGTATCACTACTACTATTATTACTACCTCTCTGACTGCTGCTGCTGTTGCAATTATTGCGATTGCTGCAGTTGCTGTTGCTGCTGCTGTAGCAGCTATTGCGGAGGCAGCTATTACTGCTTTTATTGAAGCTGTTGTCGTTGCTGCTGCTACTGCTACTGATGTGCCTGTTCACTATGCTGCCTGAGTTATTATTATCAGTGAGCGCGTGTTTTCTTCGCACGAGACGAAAGGCATCGAGACACATGACCTCACTCAGCACGCTTTGGAATGCCATTTGCGCCTGCAAGAAGAACAGTTCATGCAAGAAAAACATAAAGAAAGAAAAACATGCAGAAGCGGCCGTAGCACCGTATATATAAATATATATATATAGCAGAAGCGGCAGTAGCACCCTATACGTATACATATTTAAAAAATTGACTTTCTCCTGTGTTTTTCTACGAACGAGGGAGGGGGCGTAGTAGAAAGAGACTCTGCAATAGCATCATATGCCGAATGCACTGATAGTCAAGTAAGGCTGACCATTACACATGTATATATACACCTAGGTATGTATATATCTATGTTACTATATATATACATATATTTAGATATATAGTTGAGTATACATATATAGAGTCTGCAATGCTACCATACATACCTTCTGAAAATCAAATATACGTGAACGTGCATATATATATATATATACATGCAACGATGCGTGTATATTACGATATGTAATCATGTGTATGAAACTCTCTCTCTCTCTCTCTCTCTATATATATATATATACATATGTACATATGTATACGTGACTTAAAACACTATATATTCTCATGCCACCAAAAAACAGTTTGCAGTCGTGCGAGGGTCATTGGGTTTCTCGGAACACATTCCGAGTGCATATACGAGAGTCTTTTCTCTCTCGCTCTCGCTTTCTTGGATGAGAGAGAGAGAGGGAAACAAAGATAGAAAGACGAAGACCTTTATCACTCACATTGCGCCCCATCAGAACGGTAATTTAGCCATATATACACACACACACATAAGCACACATACATACATACACACACACACGTAAGCACACACACATACACACACACACACACCCGTGTAAGCACAAACACACATACACACAAACACACACATTTACTTATGCATTCAAACCCAAGCAAACACACATACACACACACACAGACACATGCATCTCCATCATGTAGGGATCAACATATATATATAAATATATATATATTTTAATACGTATATATATGTATATACATCTCTATATTTGTATATAGACATGCTTGTAGACTTAAGCACCTTCGCACAAGTACACAGACCCACACATAAAACTGAACACACACATGAACACCTGGACCCATACAACACCCTGAACAGGCAGAAATATGCTCCTTCATCATACACAAACACGCACAGATGCCTCTATACACATATATATATATATGTAGATACGTATATATATATACACAAGCGCACGCTTGCTTATTCAAGTACATACGTACACAGATAGAGACACATAGACACATAAGCACACGCGCGAATGAATACATGCAGAGCTACGGCCCCATACACATGTGAAAACACATATACACATACACACACACACACACACACACGTACATGTGCACATAGTACTGACACACACATACTCATAGAGAGATACAGACACACACACACACACACATATATACATATAGAAGTCCATGTACACATAGTACTGACACACACATACTCATAGAGAGATACAGACACACACACACACACACATATATATACATATAGAAGTCCATGTACACATAGTACTGACACACACATACTCATAGAGAGATACAGACACACACACACACACACATATATACATATAGAAGTCCATGTAGAAGGGCGCTCAGAAAAGCGTCTGTTTCTCTTTTTGTTTGCTCGCAGATATGATGAATCTCTTATTCATCGTCACAACATGCGTATTTCTTTCTCTCGTTTTTTTTCTTTCGCGTCTTCTGTGGTGGTAGTCTCTGTGTGTGTATATGATTTCCCTATCTCTCCCTCTCTCTTTCGCTCTCTTCCAGCGTCTTCTCCCCCGTAGGCTAGCCGTCTCTCAAGTGTGCGTCGTCCGTTTATAATAGAGGAATTACCTTCTTTCTTACGAAGTATAACTGGCGCCCAGTGACAAATGTTTCCACAAACGCAGAGTGAACACATTTGCATGTGTTTCTTTGTGTGTGGATAAGAGATGTTTTTTCTTCAACAGAAATCTCTGACAAAAAATAATGCCAACACCATATCACCACGAACAGCCTTACACGCAACACCCATACACACATGTATGCAAGTACGAGTACACACACACACACGCTCATGTATATAGACACACACACCTCCCTTCACTTCCACACAGGCGCGTTTCCTGTGTGTCTAGATTCGTGTGTACATACACTCAAACATGTACAGTCACACATACACATACACCCACAAGAGCGTTTCGTGTCTGCGTAGATTCGAGTGTACATACACTCACACATATACAGCCACACACACACACACACTTACACCCACAAGAGCGTTTCCCATGTGTCAGAATTAGAGTGTACATACCCACAAATACAACAGCCACACACACACTCTTACACAAAAAAGCACATTTTCTGTGTGTCTTGGTCCAAGTGTACATACGCTTCGTGTGAGTGTTTTTCCTTCTGATGCAGAACTCACACTCCGTTTCCCTCATAAGATGGCTCTGATAGAAAAAACCTCTTTCTCTCACACATCAATGAAAACAGAAGAATACATTTCGTGTACATTGACTTCAATATTATCATCAGAGTGGTAACAACGTTTATCACATGTACACACATACACACATACATATATTTAGAAAGACAACGGGCGAATGTCCTCAATATAATTATATATATATATATCACTTTTATAACGCTGATAATAGTGATAGTAAGTCATCACACACAGACACACACAACTATATACACACACACACACACATATACAGACGAACACAGACGCATACACACGCATAGATACATACAGGCAGACACACTTATTCATGATACCAAGTGAACTGATCATGAATGGTAACTTTACCACCATCACGCTAGCATAAACGTGATGACATATACATAAGTAGGAGTGATAGTACAATGTGCTTGTAGATATTTACTTTATCATCTAAAGGTGCAGGGATATGCTTGAGAGCCGCGCGAAGACGGGGTCGCCGTGAGCCGTTAAACGCCGTATGACACTCCCATACGCTACCAAAAGCACCTGCACGCATCAGAAAAGAGCGACAGCAGCAATGGCAACAGCAGCAGCAGCAGCTAAGGCAACAACAGCAGCAGCTATGGCAACAACAGCACTGGCAATGGCAGCCACCCCGAGACAACGGCAGCAATGGCAACAGCAGCAGCAGCAGCTATGGCAACAACAGCTATGGCAACAACAGCACTGGCAATGGCAGCCACCCCGAGACAACGGCAGCAATGGAAACAGCAGCAGCAGCTATGGCAACAACAGCAATGGCAATGGCAGCCACCCCGAGACAACGGCAGCAATGGCAACAGCAGCAGCAGCAGCTATAACAACAGCAGCGATGGTAACAGCCGCACTGGCGATAGCAGCAGCACAAGTGCACGCCAACAAATGGCTCTCTGGAGAGTAGAAAGAAAGAGAAGACCCATCACCTCCGAACATGCAGCAATGCAACGAAGGTTTTGACCACCCCTGCAGACGGCCGCCTCAGCAGCAACTGGCGCACCAGCCCTGACATCAGCAGCAGCTACAGCAGCACTCTTAATACCCAGAGCAGAGCAGCACCAGCAGCATTAGCAGGGATGCAACATCATTATCAGCAGCAACTAGAGCAGCAGGTTTCGAACCCAGAGCACAGCAGCACGAGCACAGCAGCACCAGCAGCATTAGCAGGGAAGCAGCAACATTATCAGCAGCAGCTAAAGCAGCAACAACAGAAGCAGCATTAATAGCAAGAGTGCGACCAGGAGTAGCTACAAGAGCCACATACAGCATCATCCAGGGGAGCGAAGGAAGCAGCCCCAGCGGCACTGACACATCAGCACCTATGATGACACCAACAATGATTGCAGCAGCTGAAGCAGCTCTTATCGCTGTAGTAGTAGTAGCGGCAGTAGTAGTACTAGTAGCAGCAGAAGATATCTACCACGTGATCATGTTATGAAAACTGGCAACAAAACGTATACATATGAGAACGCAGTATTAGAGTATAATGAAATACACAGACCCCTTGTTTTACGAGGCATCCCCTGTTGTACGTGCTCCACATGACTCCTCCTCCGTGCGGACGCGTGTGCGGCACGCTACAATATGTTGTCTCTTTGGACTCTATTACTATTGGGCCATGGCACTCGTAATATATATATATATATATGTATATAAGCAGTGCACTGCAGAAAGAAGGTGCTATGTAATTAGATATGTACGTACTGTATACTCAGGAAAGAAGGCTTCTTACATATATATATATGTTTATATGAGTGGTGTATCGACGAATGAAGGCCCTAAATAATAACTATGTATATATAAGGAGTGTGCAGCAGTGTTAATGGGAAACATGGAATAATATGTTGTGTACTGGGTCATTATTACTGGTGTGGGGCTTGGCACTCGTGTGAGGTATGTACCGAAGAACGAAGGTGCACTATAGCTAGCTATGTTAGTACCGTATTGAAGAATGAAAGCCACATATAATCGTGTATATATATATATAAGTAATGTGCAGTAGTGTATGTAGTAGGAGGCATGGAATATTACAACGTTGTCTACTGGGCCAATAGTATTATTGCTGACACTGGTATCAGGTAGTAGTTATGTATGTAGTGGGTATCAAGAAAGAAAGAGAAGGGTTCTATAGAACAAGGTATATAACTAGTGTATACTGAAAATAGAAGAAGGCTCTATATAATATATATAATATATATATAATGTATATATATAATATATGAGTAGTGTGCAGTAGTGTATGTAGTAGGGAGGTATGGAATAAAACATGTCGTCTATTGGGTCAGTAGTATTGGTGGGCCTGGCATTCGTATTTGGTACATAATTATGACTAATGTCTTGAAGGGATGTCGTATTTCATAGAAAGCGTATATTTTGAAGAAAGAAGGTGATATATATATATGCTAAATGCATTAGGTACGTTGTATGTGATTTATACTAAAGAAAAAAGCTTCTATAGATAACTAGATAATCAAGTATCGATTCTGACAGAAAGCTGTATATAGTTACTATAGAAGAGATTGCTATATGTTCATTCAGGTATAGTGGAAGTTCGTTTAGTAAGAAAGAAGCTGCTCTATATTTGTGTAATATTGCAAAAGTAGTGCGTGGCTACAGCTCCTGCTACCTGATAATTAGAATGTGGGAAGATTCACTACATATATACATATGTATTCACATATATATGCGTATGCGTGTGTATATGTATATAGTCTATTACACTTGTATATATATACATATATGTATACTGCCAACGTATATCCCTGCGTACAGCTCCTGCTACCTGACAATCAGAATGTGGGAAGATTCGCTCTGTTTATACCCATGTATATACATATATATGCATACATATATAGAGTTATACTGCAGGCATACCCTTGCCTACAACTCCTGCTACTGGAAAACCAGCATGTGGGAAGAGCACTACACACATACACATGTACGTACACACATTATATATATAGGCATATCCATAGAGAAACTGCTAGATACATATATATATACCTATATGCCAGCGTACGACTGCCTGGAGATCTTGCGACCTGAAGTCAGCATGTGGTTAGAACCCTTTATATTTCTATATATATATATACATACATACATATATGTATTAATATATATATATAGAGAGAGTTAGAGATTTACACACTTATATATATTATCTATTACTGCCGACGTACCACTGCCTAGAGCTCCTGTTACTCGAAAGTCACCATGTGGGAGACACCACTTATATATATATATATATATATAGATGCATATACACACATATATGTAGATCTATATATATGTATATATACATATAGAGAGAGAGAGAAATTTACACTTCTATAAATATATATTATATATACTGCCGACGTACCACTGCCTAGTGCTCCTGCAACTTGAAAGTCATCATGTGGGAAGAGGCCTGCTGCAAGAAGTTTCAGGATGCGACATCCCTCTGAACCTCGTAGCCGCTGGATAACACCTGCAACAGCAGTAAGAAATACTTGACCATCTCTACATTGTCTAATATATACATCATGGTCTCTACGTCTTTCTTCTTCTTCTTCGGCTTCTTCTTCTTCGTCTAGTTCCTTTCCTTCTTCTAACTCAACATGTCCTTCTGTCTCTCCATCATCATCATCATAACTTTCTTTCTCTCCATTTTCCTCTTCATCTTGTTCCTTGCCTGTATCTTCTGCCTGCAGATGCTGGGTGACTACTAACTTTTCCCTTTCTCCTTCTGTCTGTGTTTCTTCTTCATATTCTTTCTCTTCGTCCTTCACCCCCACATCTACTATATGTGCCTCCTCCTGAGTTCTCATCAAACCCATACATGCTAATATCACTCTTTCTCCTGCTGCTCCTGCTGCTGCTGCTTCTGCTGCTGCTACTGCTTCATATGATAATGACACCGACGAGGATGATGCCCTTCCTGCTGTTGCTGCTGCTAGTTGAGCAGCGGCTGCCGGTGGTATTGCTGCTGTTGCTGTTGTTGTTGTTGTCATACCTGCTGTAACTGTTGTCGGCGCCCGTAGGGAAGATGCTTTCGTTTCTCCCATCCAAATAGTCTCCTCCTCTCGAACGCCGATATTACACCGACTCTCCTGTACATTCACCTTACTGGTGCTTTCACTATATATCGACTCTTCTGTGGATTGTCGCTGCAATTTCGTCTCTGGCCACAGTATGTTTTTTTCTTCCTCCTCCTCCTCCTGCAGCTGCTGCTCCTTCTCTTCTTCTCCATCGTTCTTTTTCCCGCTCTCCTTCTCCTCGTCAACATCTTCTTCTTCTCCTTCCATTGGCGGAGACTGCTGCCGCTGCTGCTTCTTCCGAGAAAGCCAACGTAACTGGTGTTGCTGCTGGCCACTCTGCTGCTGTCCTTCTGGTGTCTGGCTGTCTGTTATCTCTTGCCATATACAGAACTCCTTTCCCTGGTGCTGCTCATGCTCTAAAGGATGTCTTCTACACGCAACGACTCCACGTCCTTTCTCGAGACTTCTTGCAAACTGAGTATTCTTCAGGATATCATCCTCACCTTCTTCTTCTTTTCGCAACAAGTGTGGTTGTTCTTCTCTCATTATAGTCGTGCCAGCTACACCACACCCATACAGATACCCTAACGGTGTATTACGCACAGCTCCACTTCTTCGTTTGTTTATTCCTCCTCCTTTCTTTCTCTTTGCACGTCTATCGATCTCTTTTTCACTCTCCACCACTTCGGAAGGAAACAATGAGGTTTTCGTCTTACAGAATGTCGTCTCCTCTGCATCAACTATTGGTGGTGCTTCTGCTACTGAAGCTCCTCCCGCTCTTGCTGTTCTCGCTGCTTCTCTGTGATGATGTCCTCGACCAACCCACTCACCTTCTCCTGAACTCACTCTGTCCAGAGAGCAGGAGCCTGGTACTGCTGCTGTCTGAGTTAAAGCTCTTACTACTACTGCTGATACTGCTGCTCCCGTCGGAGCCGTATACTCATGTGGAGCTGCTTCTTTCTCGCATGCCTCTGCTGCTTTCCGAGATGTGCCTGTATTCTGCGCTCGTGCTCCTTCTGCCCCTGCGTGTCTTGTGTACATGTGTGAAGCTGCTGCTGCTGTACCGGTCGGCGTTGTGTCTAGAGCTGCTGCTGCTCCTGCGTCAGCTGCTGTGTGAGTTGTGTGATTCTCTGCAGCAGCTGCTACTGCAGCACCTGGTGCAGCTACTACTCTGCGGGTAACGTGGATGTCTGAAAAAGCTGCTGCTTCTGATTCCACTTCTGCTGTCAACAAAGGTATTATAGGTCTTTGTGTGTCTGAGGGGCCGACTAGTGTGTCTGTTGCAGCAAAGACGGCATCTCCCTGTACATACTTGTCTGGTACTTTGTGTGTGGCTGCATCTGCTGTGTGTTGCTGTAACTCTCGTACTTGTACAGTATTGGCAGCACTGCAGTGTGTTGTCACGTGCCTTTCGCTGTATATCTGAACTTCTGCTTTATGACTACTAGCTTTTTCACTGTTAGTACTCTTGCCACAGCTACTGCTACTTCTACAAGGATATCCACCGTAATCGTCCGTGTTGCGATTACGCTCTCCGTAGAGGCTCTTCTGTGCCCTCGTGTCAGTCCTACTTCCCTCTATATTAGCAGTTATGCCCCTCTTTTTCTTTCTCTTATCACGTACATACCTTCTTCTGTGATCACCATTATTATTATTGCCGCTGCTGCTGCTACTGTCGCTGCTACTACTACTGCTATCAAGACTACTCCTACTAGTAGTAGTACTACTACTACTACTACTACCATTACTACATCTCTGTTTGCAGATACTCCTATTATTGATACAATTTCGATTGCAGCTACTATTTCCCACACAGAAATGACTGCATCTACACTTCCTGGGCCTAGACCTACTATTTCGAGAGCTGCTGCATCTACAGCCATTCAAGTCGCTGATCCTCTCTCTACAGCCACTCCACTCGCACTTGCTCTCTCTATCGCAACTACTGCCGACGCCGTTGCTAGCACTGTGCCTGTTGTATTGGCTACTGGTATTATATCTGATCTTCCTGCTGCATTTGCTGCTCCTGGTACATTGTCTGCAGCTGCTGCTGTATTTGCTGCTGTCGGTATCATGTCTGTCGCTATTGCTGGATTGCCTGCTACTGGCATGGTCTGTGTTGCTACTACTTCGTACACTCCTGCTACTGCTGCTCTCAATGCTACTACTCCTTCTGCTGGTGTTGGTGCTACGGCTGCTTACACACACACTGGAAGGACTACTCCTCTGACTGGTGGTGACGCTGGAAGAGATGGTGCTGCAACTTCTCTCCCTCCTCCCCCACGCGTTTGTACTAAATCTCCTGCTGCTGATGCAGCTACGTCTACGCTGAGCGCTGCTAGATCTCTTATTTCTGAAGTCGCATGTATCTCCATGACAGAAGAAAACGTAAGACAGATGTCTCTGTAGTAAAGGCAACAAGCGTGCAAGATCTAGACGTTTATTACAACTCTCCTGCTTCACAAATGTAACCACTTTTGATATTACGCTACTATCCCCTAGAGCAGTATCATATACACAACACATATTATATGGTAATTGCTGCTGCTGTTGCTGTTCTGGCTCGTGTTGCTGCTGTTGCTGCTGTTGCTGCTGCTGTTGCTGCTGCTGTTGCTGCTGCTGTTGCTGCTGTTGTTGCTGCTTTTGCTGTTCTCGCTCGTGTTGCTGCTGTTGCTCGTGTAGGTGGGCTTCTTGTTCCTGCTGTGGCAGTGGCTGCTCTTGTCGTTGCTGTCGTCGAGGCTGGTGTCCCTCTGGTGCATGCAACTGCAATACACGTCTCGTGTATTTTCTTCTGGAGTTCTTGCGTTTTGTTGTGGCATCAGCAATTTCCATGTATTTTCAGCAAAATAATCTGGAGAGTAGTTGATAGTATCATTGAGAAACACCGTCGCTTGTGTGTTGCTACTATGGTAAGCGTTGAGTATATCATCACCATCTTCCCCCTCTACTGTGCTGACGCGTCGTGGTGCTGTACTTCGTTTTCTTCCATTACCAGCGATATTAACAAAACAGTAGCATACGCACGTAACAGTGGGCAAGACAACATTCGTCTTTCTTCTAAAGCATCACCAGCTGCTACTACTAAGTTGCCACACACTTCCCCTAATTCTCTGAATGGAAGAAAGCCCCTCATGCAGTAATGAACTAGTGGCTGCAACAGTGCTGCTTGTACCTCGTGCTGCTGCTGCTGCTGCTTTTTCTTCAAAAGCGTTGCGTGCCGCTGCTCGAGCGACGCTGCAAGCGCCCGCTGCTGTCGCTGTTGCTTTCCTTCTGCCTTCCTGGAAACTTCCTGGAAATACGTCCACGTCTTCTCTTTTTCACATACTCTTTTTTTTGTTGTTGCTGCTGCTGCTGATGCTCGTAATGCGACATTCCAGCTGGAGCTATCCCGTCCGCCTTTTCCTCCTGCTGCTTCTCTCGGTCTTGCTGTTGCTCTCGCTGCTGCTGTCGTTGCTGTTGTTGCAGCAGCATTTTCTTCTGAAGCTGACGAGGAGAATGTAAGTTCCTTCCTTTTGCTTTATTTCTACGATGCCCTCGGGAATGCTCTACGCATGATTCTACGGCCCCGCGCGCAGGAGTCTGTTGCTGTCGCTGCGGCTTCGTGATACAGGGACCCCACACATGGAGACATCGACGTCCTGTGAGAAATGGCGATATGAAACAATTTCCTCGCTGCATTATATTTTTACGTTTCTCACGTGCATCCTCATGCTGCTGTCGCGGCTCTTGATGTAAACCAGGAAGGAAATACTCTCTAGGCTCTCCTTCTTTTGAGATCTGCTGCTGCTGTTGCTGCTGCTGCTGTTGCTGCTGCTGCTGCTGTTGCTGCTGCTGTTGCTGCTGCTGCTGCTGTTGCTGCTGCTGTTGCTGCTGTTGCTGCTGCTGCTGTTGCTGCTGTTGCTGCTGCTGCTGTTGCTGCTGCAGCTTATCTTTACTTCTAAGTAGCATAGGTACACCTATCAGTGAAGGAGAAACCGCGCCACTGGCAGCAGGCTGTCGCTGCTGCTGCTGCTCCTTTCTGACTGAATCAACTACTGCAGACTCTTCTTCTGCTGCAGTTGCACGGATCCCTGCCCCCGCATTTGCGAATGCTGGAGCACCTGTTGCTGCCGCTGTCTCTACCACTGCCGTGCCTTCTGCTGCTACTGCTGAAGGGATGCCATAGTGTTCTCTACTATTATGACGGTGCATACCCTCCCTCACGCCATCAGCCCCTGCAGCTCGACCCCCACTGACGCATGCAGTCGATGCATGCATGCTGCTGTTGTTATCAAGGTGCCTATTCTTTTGTTTGCATGCATCCTCCTCCTTCTCTCGGAGTCCTCCTTCTCCTGCTACTCCTACTACTGCAGACCCAGTCAAAATGCTATTTGTGTATTTGTTGCTTCTCCTCTTATTATTCTTATTACGATGCTTGATGCTTCTATATACTGTATAATCGCTTTCACTGTCACCACTACTATAACTTCTCCTACTATTATTACTATTGATACTACTACTACTACCACTACTGATATCAGTGATACTACTTCTACTGCTGTTTTCACTGCTGCTGCTGTCGCTGATGCTGAAGAAACGTTCACCACTTCCACCTTCTCTTTGATTACTTCCCGACGAAGAATGTGAACCGGACATGACACAAACGCAATCGGGACCCTGACAACACGCTCTGCAAACATTGTCTCCACTCGTTACAAGAGATTGAAGTGCATGCAGTGTACTACCCTTATTTTTGCATACCCCTCCCGTATGGTGATGCATGCAAGAGCCGCTTTTGCTGCTACTGCAAATACTATAGAGTTTGTTCTCAGAATCTCTCTTGCTCTCTCTGTGGCCCCGTGCCGTAGACGCTCCTCCTGAAGTACACCGTGGCCCACCAGCAGCTACAGCAGCATCACCTGCTTGAGTCTCTATTTCATTTACTTCAGCAGTAGCAGGAGTAGTAGCAATAGCAGCACTGTCGGCTTGAGGTTTTACTACTATTGCAGAAAATGTAGCAGTGGTAGTATTTTCTGCTTGAGCTCCTTCTACTACTACTACAGTAGCAGCAGCAGGGGCAACAGCAGCATTCTCTGCGTGAACTCCACTATCTCTTCCGACTACCGCAGCAGCAATACCAGTACTACTAGTAGTGGTAGTAGTATCTATTCTAGCATTTATGTTAGTAGTATCTATCGTCGTATTGTTATGATTGTCGTTATTAATGGAAGCAGGACTCGTGGATATGTTGGTACTGAGCGCAGGGGTCAATGAGGTAGCAACGAGTTGTTCTCTTGCTGCAATATTATCACCCCTACTACTACTGCTACTACTACCACACTTCACATTGAGGACAGTAGTATTAGGACTCTTCGCTGTCATACGGCCGCTTCTTCTACGTAGTGTACCCGCAGTAGAAGACGCAGTCGTAGGAACTCCTCTTCCCCCCCAGCGCGTTGCAGCTGTTGCAGCTGCTGACGGTGACGTGTGGGGAAGAGAAGGCGTTGCCCGGACACTTGTGCGAGGCCTCGGTAATGACCGTCCTCCTTCTGACGGCGGCTGCTGCAGCTCCTGAATATCGTACACGCCACATCCATCTCACCACCATCACCACCATCAGCAGCAGCAGCACTTCCTCATCACCACCACCATGCAACAACAGTGGCGACATAACAACGACCCGCACCACCACCACCACCCTGGTCAAACAATACCCCAACAGTAAGAGCACCGTCAGAGGGTTGAATGTAGCAGCAGCAGCATCAACACTTTCAGCAGCACCCAGCAGAGAGTAGGAGGAGCACCATGCAAGAGCAGCTGCAGCAGCAGCGGCCCCACCACCACCAGTACCACCATGCACCAACCACAGTAGCAGTATTAGTAGTATACGTTGAGAGATAATAGCAGCACCACCCGCAAGAGGAGCTGCAGCAGCAGCGGATGGCGAACGACTATTACTACCCCGCCACCACCACCACCCCTCACCAGCACCATGCAGCAACAGTAGTTGAACCATACAACACACTGAGAAGAAGCAGAAACACGCAAGAAGAGGAGCAGCAGCAGCAACAGCACCAGCATCAGAGTCACCACGACCATCATGCAGTAACAATAGGAGCACCACCACGCAGGAGCAAAAACAGCAGCAACAAAATCTCCATCAACAAACATCTTCATGCAGCACCAATAGCAACACCACACGTAGAGAAGCAGCAACAGCACCAGCAGTCATATAACCATCATCATCAGCAGCAGCAGTAGTAGTAGTGGCACCGCGACAGTACCAGCAGTCATACATCTCAACAGCATCTGTAGTAGTAATAGTGTGTACCATGACGATTGATAAGCAGCAATAGTCACAACATCATTTTCGCCATCACCGTAAGTATCGATGATTTTTTAGTGACCACAGTTTCCAAGAATACATATGTTGTCTCTTAATGTATACAGCTTCCAAGCATACATATGTTCATTATCATCATCAACAACATCATTATTATTATCATTATCTTCATCGCTACTGTCATCATCGAAATTATCATCATCATTAATATCACTATCATGTTTTCAGTGCCCCTTCTCCTTCTTCCTCAGTACTATTATTATTATAATTATCAGCATCAATATCAATTATCTCATTATCAATATCTTCATTATTACTATTGTCATCATTGACATCACTATCATAATTATCATCATTGTCATAACTATCTCCATCATCAATACCAATACCAATATATATATATATATATATAATATATATACATTTTTAGTATCAACATTCTCATCATCAATACCAAACTTATCTTCATCAGTATCAAAATCAATATTATCATCAGTACCAAAATATTGCTATTATTATTACTACCACCATTATCAATAGCAATATCTTTACTATTATCATCATCAATATCAACATCGTCATCATCAATATATCCATGTTAATATCGATATCTTAATCATCATTATTGTCGTTACCCCTATCAGTATCAATATTATCATCAACTTCAATACTACGTTCAATATACATATGAATATCAAAATCAATACCATAATTGTTACGATTGTCATTATCCATAACAACATCAACATTATCATCCTTAATATCAATCACCAAGACCATTATTATTATCATCATCATGAATAGAGTCATAATCCTCATCACCATCAATAGAAAGATTCTCGTCACTATTGATTTCAATGTCATCATCAGTGATATTACAATTATCATCATCAGCGATAGTATCATTACTAATAACGCTATGCTCACAAGCCATGTAGTAGAATGAAGGGGGAACAACAGATATAAATGATAGCTGGAGCGAGAACAGTAGTAGCAATACCAGTAGTGTGAAAACAGAGAGATTGATATTTTCTGCAAAGATGATGATGGCAGTAGTAAGCGAATTGTTTATTTCTCGTTCACAGATACTCCTCACAGAATAAGTTGTTGCTATCGAAAATCAATAAGTTATTATATCCATTGAGGAAGACTTGACTACACTCGCAATAGCAAGCACTCATACATATACATATATATATGTATATAAAGCATTCCTTGCGTACATGTTAACAACTGTATATAAGATTGACAGTTCCCGGAAACTGATACCAAACAGAAAAAAAAGCCACTGGCCGTAAAAAACACTAAGTACGTTATCTCTACTGAAGAACCGTCTATACTCTCCATAGCGAAGACATATATATATATATATATATATATACATAAACATACACATACATATATATATATATATACAGCAGTCCTACCGTACACGAAAACAGGTGTATAAAATTGGTAGTTCCTGCCTATTGACACGAACAGAAAATACGTCACAGCTATAGACTAGTCAGCAGGTACGGTCTACATGTATGTAGTTACAATATCAAATGTACATGTATATACATATATATGTAGAGAGAGCAGTCACTGCATATATGTAAACAAATGTACGAGAGTGGTAGTAAAAAAATGTATGAGAGTGGTTTTAGCTGCCGCATACTGCCACTAACAGAAAGGCGGAGGCCACAGAGCTACATAACAGTAAGGACCCTACTAGATGTATGAAAACAGATGTACTTACCCGGTAAGAGGCAGGTGGTGGAAGAGCGTCTAGACGTAAACGCGGAATAAACGGCCGCATATGAGGCAATGTACTACTACTACTACTACCACCACCTCCCTCTGCGATAGGATTGGTGGCTGTTTTCTGAGGCGATGTCGCGCCAGTACCACTTGTAGTAGTAGTTGTAGTAGTAGTAATACTACTACTACTACTATAAGTATTAGTAGTTGTTGTAATGGTAGAAGAAGTAGTATTCGCACCACTACTACTACTAGTAGTTCGACTAGGAGTATTCGCAGCTGCAGCAGCAGTAGTAGTATCGGAACGAGTACTAGCGATCTGATCGAAGCCTTTGCTATAGAGAGTTCTAGTTGCAGAAGAAGTAGCTGCACCAGTAGTAGTACTAGTAGTAGTAGTCCAAGGAGTTATTATGCCGTCAACGTGAGGGCCTGCATTATTTGTAGTAGTAGTAGTAGTTGTCTTACTAGACAGAGAAGCAATGCCGTTGTACGGTGTAGTAAGAGTTGCCTGACCCGGAGCACTCGTGCCACTAATAGTAGTAGTACTATTAGATGATGTGCATGCGGGGGTGATGCCGTGGAGATCCGATGTCACATCAGCACCACTAGTACTACTAGTAGTAGCTGTGGTAGCAACAATAGAAGCACTGGTGCCTGTGAGAGGCGTTGCAATTGTGGTGGTGGTGGTGGTGGTAGCAGTAGTAGTAGTTGTAGTAGTAGTGGCAACAGCAGCAGGTGGTGCTCCCGTATCATTAGCGTTTGATATTACGTGGGCGATCACAGAGGAAGGCAATGTGGCAGTAGTAGCAGCAGCACCCTCACAACATTTAGAAGCAGCAGGAAATTCACTAGTACTCACTGAGCTGACAGAAGAAGCAACCCCATCAAGACCAGCAGCAACGGCCGCTGTGACAGCAGTAATAGTACCAGTAGGACGCGATAAAGGAGAGGAATATGCACTAGTAGTGTGACATGGGATTCAACGAGAAAGAAGAAGATGACGCAGGAGGAGCAGCATACTGTGCACACGACGGGACTGCCTCCAACGTCATCACCCGTACAGCCTTCTCTGTAGTATAGGATGCAGTTGCCGTCTGCAGGAGAAGCAGCAGCACTATACGTACTGATCGGACGAGCAGCTGTAAGTGCAATCGCATCACCAAGTCTAGACGATGCTGTCCTCCCAGCAAACACTCAAGCAGCCCTCTCTTTCATGTAGTAGAGAGTCACTATCTGCCCTCAACGACTGTTGCGTAGTTAAGGACTCTTGCCCCACATCATCTGCATATGAGCTTGTCGTCATGCCATTATTACTGATAGTAGCACTATTGCTGCTTCTGCTACTACTACTAGTAGTAGGACTACCACTGTGAATTTTCCTTCTTCTGCACACTATATTACTGACAGTAGCACTATTGCTGCTTCTGCTACTACTACTACTAGAACTACCATTGTGACTTCTCCTTCTTCTGCACACTCTCCTTTCCCGTGTGCTGCTGTCGTCATTGCTTCTTTGCCTGCTTTCGCTACTACTACTACTGCTACTACGGCTCCATGTCGTCATTCTCCTGCTGCTGTCTCTGCTGCTCTCATTATCAATGTAACGCCCTTCCTCTCTACTACTACTATTACTAGTACGGTTGCTACTATTGCCGCTGCTATTCCACTTCTGCATATTGAGGTTGCTTGTGCTGCTAATACTGTTGCTGCTACTGTTTTTTCGACGGTATCTGCTCTTGCTGTTGCCGCGTTTGCAGGAATTGTCTCTGTACTTTAAACTTACAATCTTCATGCGAGCATTACCTCCGGTGAAGTCCGTCAAAAAGCAACGATTACTAATATTGCTGCTACTACTACTACTACCAATACGAATACTCTCTTTTTCAACGATAGCGCCATGAAGCTGATCTCTCTGCCTCTTCTTCTGGCAACTTCATATTAGTGCCTCCTGCCACACCCTTCGCCTGTTCTATCGGCGAAAGCAAACCCAACATTCGTGTCTGCTGCTGGCAGAAAAACTGCTCCCCTTCCTCCTTCTCCTCCTCTTGCTGCTGCTCCTCCTGCTCCTCCGTCTCGTCTTCCAGTAGTGCTGCTGCTCTTCTTGTTGCTGGTGGTGCTGTCGCTGCTGCTGTTGCTGCACGCCACGCAAAGCGTGATGTGTACACACCCGAGGAGCATCGTGGCGAGGAGAAGCGAGCAGCAGGTGCGTCACCAAAAATTCAGAGAGTCCACAAATGTTGAACCTGCATGAAACATCAGCAGCAGCAATAGCAGCAATACACACGAAGAGATATATTTTATCGAGAAAGAGCCACGGCGACAATCTAGAAGCTAGTGCAGTAGCCTCACTAGTAGCAGTAGCGACACGCAGCAACCGAAAATAGTGTTCCCCACATACGTGACTGCTAGGGCATTAATTATTTTGATGAACCCACATTACATACGTACGCTGCTGAGAAGATCCAAGTGTACACTACTAACTGCTGCTACTTAAATATTTTGCTGCCAAGTAAAGAGTTACTTTGATGTACTCAGAAACTGGACCTCGCTCTCTCTCTTTCTCTCTTTTTAAATATATATATACATATATATATACGTATATATACATACACACACATATACTCTGAGAACTTCTTTTCTCCGGTCTTTCCTTGAGTAGTATAAAGACATTAAAGAAAAACCGCAACATTGCATATGACTGAAAGTAACTTGGAGAATTAGGAAAAGACCAGAAGCAATAGCAGAGAACACGTACATACACGCACAGAACCGCCCACGTACACACATACATATGATGTACATGCATGCACGCATGTTTTGAGAAGAGCACCAGCAATTAATTGGGAACCCGATAGTCGCAGCAGTAGTAGTAAGAAACTGAAAACTACAGACACCAACGAAAGGGCCTCATTCTTATCAGCCGAAGAAGTATTTCTCCAGCGAAGGAGCGCAACTGTGCAGCACTGGTAGAAGAAGATTGTACCGCAGCAACAAGGGTGTTGAGGAGAAACGTTGAAAAGCAGTGACTAGAAAAGCAACGAGTCACCACAGCAGCACGTCCAAACACACACACAAACACACAAACACACAGAGCGTTCGCGCAGACACCCTCCCTCGGGCATAATGGAGCTGGGTCTCAATAGTGATCCGAAAAGCAGCCAAACGCACACCCACACATACACACACACACACACACGTATATACGCAACAGAGACATCCACGCAAGTATGTTTCCTAGGGCGTCGAGAAAGATAAGAGATCCGCAATCTTTACAGAAGCACAGCCAGTAGTAACACCCGTACACATACACACACACACACGTATATACGCAAAAGAGACAAACACGCAAGTAAGATTTCCTAGGGCGTAGAGCGATGAGAGTTCCCACAGTTCACAGAAACACAGCCAGTAGTGACACCCGGTACCACACACACACACATACACAAACACACGCACTTATACATAGAACGGTCCAGAAACAGACGCACGTATGGAAACAGTAACTAGAGAAGAAGCCAGTGGATACAGCAGCACACATACATACAAACCCACACAAGCGCACACGGTCGCTAAAGCATATTAGTAACCATGCTGAGAGTGAACGACAGATATGCAGGAAGTAGGCGTACCGTAACACACACAAACATACACATATTCACTGGCAAGCGTAGTTCGACGTGCGCTAGCAGTGACCAGACAAGCAGACAGCAGTCACACAAGCACATATACTCACATATAGCCGTCGAGAACATTCACGCACGTAGCCAACAGTCACATCAGCACACAACAGACATACACACACACACAGACACACATACACTCACACATATTAGTCAGAGCCTTCATACACTCAGCCAGCAGTCCGATTCCGCACACAACGGACACATACACACACATATAGACACACGTAGTGTCTGTGGTCTGTTGCCAGCAGTCATAACAGCACACAACAAATATACACACACACACCTATGGACACACACACGCACTTGAGTAAATTCGTGAGGAACTTTCAGACAAGGAGGCAACAGTCACGCCAGTACACGACACACACACACAGACATTGACATACATTCGTCAAAAACATTCATACAGGTAACCACCAGTTAGTCCAGCACACAAGTATATATATATATACACACAGACACACACACACACACACACTCACGTATGTCCACCCAAAGTTTCCTGAAACACAACATCTGCTTTTAACAAGGAGCCCCTACACATAAATACTTCCATCACGGTGTTCTGTGCCTCTTCTTCTCCGTAAGAACACATCTATGCGTGTATGCGTTTGTGTATGTGTGTGTGAGTGTGGGTGAATGTGTGCATGTATGTGTGTGCGTATGTGTGTGTGTCTCTGTGTGTGTGTGTGTGTGCGTCTGTCTGTCTGTGCGTGGGTATGTGTGTGTATGAGCCCGCTTGTCGAGCTGCAGCACTGCGGTGCTTCTTTTTTTTGTTCTTTTTCCACTTCTTTCTTCGGCTGCCACAGGTGCCTCCACTTCTCTGACGTGTAACTACTAGCAGTAGCCGTCGTGCGTCTCTCTCGCTCGATGCAAAAATATCCTTTTCACTAAGGGTCCTAGATTTCAAAACGCCTTCTCCTTTGCTATGGCTAATACTGCTGTCGCGGCCTCTATATAACTGCTACCTAATGACTAGTCTTCATAACTGGGAAGTATCTCTAGAACAGTGTGCACTCTCCTCCGCAATACGAGTGCACTCCTCTGTTACACGTACTTCCCTGCGCCTTCTGTCTGTACGAGTACGCTACACATTTGCACATATACATGATTTGGAAGTATCACACGAGTTAAAAAGAACGATAATGACGACAAGAGCAAAAACGTTGCCAAACCCCACCTATCTACACAGAAACACTGTCAAAGTACACTCCTTACCTCTACTTATATGCTTATATATATATACATATATGGAGATACACGCACAGAGGCATACATATATATATCTCTGCATGCATATATATATATATATAAGTAGAAACACATATGTATGCACATGTGTAGATATAACTGTAGATGCGTTCTGTTGTACACGAGTGTTGAGCTTGACAAGAAGATACAGTAAATGCATACTAATTCTAAATATACAGGACGTTCACATATACATATAAGGCTTCACGACTGCATTACGATACGCGCAAAAAGGGGTTGCTGAGTTTTTTCCTCCACGTATCACTCTTCTCTGTATGCGTTGTTATGTATGTGTGGAGCTCCTTACGAACGATGACCGTGTACTCCCGATGATTTTCGTAGACACGCGCATGTAGATACAATTAACACGAAGAGATCAGACTGAGTAGGGGTGGGATGACTACTATGACTAACCTGCTTGCCAACATCATATATACAGGCGTGCGAGTGTTTGTGTCTTACACAAATATCATTGTGATTGCGTACCTTCGCTACTTCAAGTACAGATGGTTCCCACCCTGCCTAGAGGGCATGCAGACAGCTGCGCGATCCAAACATACATCACCTGCACATTAGTGTGACTGGGAGCGATTGCAACTTCTACGAGTGATGTTTTTGCCTCGCGGTATATAAACACATGCACCTATATGAATCGGATACATGAATTCATGTGACTACGGAGGATTGCTGCTACCACAATGACGCTCTCTTGCCCATAGCATGTACACAGACGTACACGTGTACATATATATATATATATGTATATATATAAATATACATAAGTATAAATGTATATACATATATAGTATATATATAAAAAGTGTGTTGAAGTGACTACAGGTGCGACAGTTACTACGATTATAACTCTTTTCTTTCGCATGTATAAGAACCACGCACGTATATAAACAGACACAAACATATACATATATATATATAGCCACAGGTAGTCATTACTATGAATAACAATCTAGATCTTACCAGCGTGAGCATTGGCGAGGAGCCTTAACACTAAGTTGTGCAAGCGCATAGAGATGCTGCTGACAGAGTAGCGCCAGAAGTTGTAGCTGCTCGTCGTGGTCTGCACGTTGCGGGTTGCTGTCGTGTAACTCCTGCCGGTGCTGCTGTAGTAGTTGCCGCCTCACTGGTGGCTTGAGCTGCTGCTGCGGCAGTTGTTGTTGTTGCGTTGCGTTCGAGAAAATCTGTTGCTGTTGTTGTTGTTGTTGCCTTTGTGACAAATTTTGGTGGGGGTGGTGGTAGTGCTGTAGGAGCTGCTGCTGCTGGTGGTGAATGGGCAGTTTCTGCAGCGGTGTGTTGCGTACATCTCCAAATTGCTTCTCGCAGCATTCGCCGTTGAAGGACGGGCTGCAACCGCAGTTACCCCTACGTGTCTTACCGCGTGACAGTAGACAATAGCAACAGACGAACGCAGCAGCATGCAAACCAACGGCAGCGACTGCTGCCGTTGCACTGATCGTTCCCTGTGGGAGTAGAGACAGCAACAAGTTTTCAGCTGCAAGAAGTTTCAACGTAAACATCAGACTATTCATACTCAGCAAGCCCTCGCATTCTGCTGCTGAAACGTGCGCGGGTGGGGGCACTGCAGCCATCGGATTTGCCGCTACAGCGCAAGAGGACGACTCTGTTCCTTCTGCTGACGTTACTGCTCTTGCCATTGGTGACGGTGCTGCTGCTGCTTCTTCTGCTGCTACTGTTGCTGCTGCTGACGAACCTTCCTGTGCTGAATCTATCTGTACTCTTGTTGTTCTTGCTGCATCTCTTACTAATCCACGCGGCACTGATACTGCCTCTGGGGCCGCTCCTGCCGTTGCTCTTGCTGCTGCTGCTGTTGCTGTTGTTGTTGGTGCTGTGGGGGGTGTTGCTGTAACTTCGTGGTGTGCTGGCATGTGTACTGGAGGTCCTGCTGCTACATACGATATAGAGACTCCTGTTTTCGTTGTGATTGCCGTTGCTTCTGTTGCATCGTGCTGCACTGCTGACATGTTTGCTGCAGCTGTATCTCCTGCTGTTGTCGCTAGTACACCGTCACCTGCTGTACTTGCTGCGAGTTGACCTGCTGCCGCTGAAGTTTCCGCTCCTGCCCCAGACCTATCAAGTGACGATGCTGCATTTTGGAGTGCTGCTGTTGTTGCTGCTTTTCCTCCTGCCTCTCCTCTCAGAGAGGATACACAACGTCTGATTGCCACACGCTGTTCTTCGGGCAAGTCGTCCCAACACATACATGCAAAAGACTGCTCCTGCTGCTGCCGTCGTTGCAACGCGCGGGAATTCGACACATCTGCTGCCGCTGTGGTGAGCTCTTGTTCAAATGCAAGATCCAACAGCACCTTCTGTTGCTCGCATCTATCCCAGACTTCTTTCTCTTCTACGTGTTCTCTCTGAATCTGTACAGACTGCGACATGCACTGCACCTGCTGCTGCTGTTGCAGCTGCTGTTGCTGCTGGTGTTGCTGCTGCTGTTGTAGTAGCAGGTGTTGTCGTAGCTGTCCGCTGTTATGTTGGTTTTTTGAAAGATAGAGACGACACGAGCGTAGCAGCAGCGGTAGATGGGAGGATCGCAGCAGCGTGTGTACGACTGCTCCACCGGAAGAGGCGAAGAAAAAGCGCAAGAGATACAAAAGAGAGGGCCCAGCAACACTGGCGAAGCTGCAATAACAAATAAATATAAACCGCAGCCATACACACACATGCAGTCAGGTGCTGCACTAGCGATGAAAACATCTCTAAGACACTCATCACACAATGGCAAACTTTCCACATTCCGTCACTCACATTTACTCCCTCCATGACCTACTCACATAGGTATAAATACACACACACATATATATGCACAAAGATGTATACACAAATACTTACATATGCCAAAAAAGACATGAGAAGACTCAAAAAACACTTATTCGAAATCGTGCAGGCAATCAGTCCTACACTGTCAGCCCCAAGTGTCCTACACTCTCAAAGACACCGTTACACAATTCCAAACACTTAGCAATAAAATCTCTTCTCACAAACAAACTCTGCGTCTCACACGCATATTCACACATACCACTACTACTACTACTCAGTCCCACAAACATACACGCACACACTACTAATACTCAGCCCCACAAACATACTCACACAGACTACTACTACTACTACCACTACTACTACTACTCAGCCCCACAAACATACTCAAACACACTACTAATACCACTACCACTACCAATACTCGTCCCCACAAACATACACGCACACACTACTACTACTCAGCCCCACAAACATACGCACACACACGCAAACGCTTCCACATTCACACAGACGAGTATTCGGTGGCACGCGTAGCTACACACAAACACTCAGCCACACACACATCCCACACACGAACACTCAGCCACACATTTGCACACGCTCATACACACTGAAACACTTTTTTTGGATCTCCCCAAACACCAAGTAACCACACCGTCGGTAACCAGCGACTGTCAGTCATTCATTTTTCCGGACAGTCACTCCTATATAGTGGCGAAGTGTCTAGGACTCCCGCTCACAATAACACTCAGTAGGACACTCGTGACGATTCACTCCCACCTGAAGCACCTCCAGTCACACCCCTACACACAAACACCACTACTTCGTCATTCTCCTTTTTCTTCCTAACAATCAGCTTCACTCATTGGGGCTGCAGAAGATTATGCGCTTGTGATATGCATGTTGTGAATGCCATGATTTCCCACCACAGCAGGGGAGAAACAGAAAAGGGCAACAAGACGAGCATGCAAAAAAAAACACAGGAACGAGCGCATTCGTAGTAGTCATGATCTTATGATAGCCACCATCTTCATCAATTCACACCCAGGGCGACGCAAATACCGAAGCAACAGATGCCAACAGCGGCAGAACAGCAACAGCAGTAGTTTCAACAGTAGCAGTAAATGTAGTATCAGGAGCAGCAGTGATAGTATCGTCAGCTGCAGCATCAACAATATCACCAGCACCTGCTGTAGTGTCCACAGCAACACTGGTAGTACTGGCAGCAGCAGCAGTAGTAGTACTAGGTAGTAGTGGTAGGACTGCCAGCTGCAGCAGCAGCAGTAGTAGTATGGGTAGTAGTGGTAGGACTGCCAGCTGCAGCAGCAGCAGTAGTAGTATGGGTAGTAGTGGTAGGACTGCCAGCTGCAGCAGCAGCAGTAGTAGTATGGGTAGTAGTGGTAGGACTGCCAGCTGCAGCAGCAGCAGTAGTAGTATGGGTAGTAGTGGTAGGACTGCCAGCTGCAGCAGCAGCAGTAGTAGTATGGGTAGTAGTGGTAGGACTGCCAGCTGCAGCAGCAGCAGTAGTATGGGTAGTAGTGGTAGGACTGCCAGCTGCAGCAGCAGCAGTAGTAGTATGGGTAGTAGTGGTAGGACTGCCAGCTGCAGCAGCATGCAGTAGTAGTATGGGTAGTAGTGGTAGGACTGCCAGCTGCAGCAGCAGCAGTAGTAGTATTGGGTAGTCA